>NC_056721.1:3644679-3854679 GCF_018831695.1 Puntigrus tetrazona | reverse complement strand
ACTGTTACTACAAGTAATAATTTTGTTAAAAATGAATGAATGCGATGCTAAATAGTTTATTTGGGAACTATTGTACATTATATCATTTAAAAAAGCATTCAAATGTGACGCGTATACAGTCACAGCTGTGGTCTAGTAGTGATCTCCCATGCTATTATAACATTAAAATGTAAAAAGTGTGTGTGTGCGTGTGTGTGTGTGTGTGTTTTGGTATATACTGTACAACAACAATGGCAACCGATGTTTTAGCTTCCAGGGGTCGAAAGACACTTTAATGAGCACAAACATGAAACGCTCTAGATGTTACAACCCTTATTTAATATAAACCAAAACAAGAATTATACTGGAACAAACGAAGCAAAAACAAACTAAAGATGAAAAAAAGAATAGACATAAAAACCATTTTCCTGTAACATTCTTAAAATATACACAAAACAATTAGAATTTCAACATGAATTTCTAGTTTCTTCTCTCACACGCACACACGCACGCGCACACACACAGGCACACACGCACGCGCACGCGCGCGCACACACTCATCCAGAAGGTTTTTCTCTTAAAATGTCACAGAAGACCCGAAGCACACAATAAGGCAAGACTGGGATGGTGTTCACATTCGATTCTTTGGTTAAGATATTACAGATTAGTCTAGAAACCTTCACACAAAAAGTAGTTCCGAGCAGAGAATGTACAATGCAGAACATCAGCAAGTGCTTTCCATAACGTCTTATATATAAACGTACCGATACATGATGCCATGAATAACCAGCTGCAGCCGTTTTATATAGTTCACTGATTACGTCTGGCATTTAAAATCATATGTACTAACCAGCGCAGGTGACTGTGGGTCAACAAAAAACACCGATATGGATACCATGTGTGGAAGAATAAAAAAGAGAGAGTAATGAAACCGTGACTCCGCATACTGTGTGTGCTAACATTATAAAGCGAGAGTGTTTCTGCATTGCTGAAAGAACCTGAGAAAACATGGGTCGGAATAGCCCGGATCTTATTGCACTTTTTGATGCGGAATTAACAGCTGATTCACTTTGTGCCGTTCAAAACCTTCCGCCGACTCACGGCGCACCTTCCGCGCTCCGGTTTTACATGAAAACGCTTGTTTTAAAACGCCGTTAGGAACATCCTCGAGCACCCAGTTAAGTGTAATTGCTTTGGTGATGGTGTAATTAATTAGCGTGCAGCTCGCCGATTCGAAACACCGACAAATCAAAACCGAGCGTTACATGCCCCGCGGTAACCTCCGTTACGCGCTCTTTGTTTTAAACGGGGTCACCCGATCTGCTGGACCTGTCCCGCGCGCTCACCAGGTCGGCGAAAGGCAGGTGAGGCGCTCGGAATGAGGGCAATCGAGCAAAACCATGCACATTCACAATAATCATTATGGCAAAAAAAATGGTTTTAAACCCAAACTCTGCTTTTAAAAATGCACTTGGCGCATCCAAGGAAGCCTGTTTCCACCACAGGACAATCGAAGGAAAAATAAAGCTAATCGTGACCTTTTTTTTAAATCACACGTTTTTATCTCATCGCATTGTCAGAATTCTTCGTTTATCTCGCAGTTGCTACCGAAAAAAAGGTGACTAAGACTTTTTAATCGCTTTTTTTTGTCGAAATTCTGAGAAAAAGCCTGGGACAAAAACGTAATCACGAGATATCTTTCCTCGCAATTCCAATAATTCACGAGTTCATATCTCAAAACGATGCATTTATATTATAATTCAGATTTTACATCTTGCAATTTTTTATTTATTTTTTGGCTACTGAAAGAAAGAAAAGGCAATTTAAAATCTCTTTTCTAGAAATTCTATGACAATTTGTGAGGCGTAAAAACATAAATGTAAGATATAAACTCCCTTATTTTTACATTTCGCAGCTCTGACATTTTCTCGCAGAAACGACTATGCTAAAATTATTATTTTTTTCCTGCTACAGAATAAAACAAGTTTATATCTCAGTTCTGGCCTTTCTTCTCAGAATCACGAGTTTATATCTAGTCGCGAGCTAGCAATTGTGAGCTCGCGCATTAAAAAAAAAAAAAAAAAAAGATTTCCCCCTCTTAAAAACGACAAGAAACAAAGTCCGACTAGCGAGAGGTGAGCGCAGAACTGCCCGAACGAGGCGTGGTGGACACAGGCTCCCAAACACACCCAGGAGGTAGAAATAGCTCACACATTTGCAACTTTCCAAAAACAGAAAATCAAGCCAAATCCGAGGTCAAACTCGCGAAAGCGCGCGACGTTCACGGACCCGAACTCCTTTGCAACTTGCTCTTCCCATCGCGACAAACATTCAGCGTCTCTTTCCTACGCTCTCGCTGGCCCGTCGAAGGTCAGAGGTCAGCGAGCCGCTGCGTCCGAACCAAAGACGAGGAGAAAGACTTGCATCGACCGCCGTTCCTTTCTTATCCGCGGCTTTTAAAAACACCTTCGCGCCTCTTCAGAGTCCGGTACCATAAACGTGACAGAGTTCGCCCTCCGCGAAAAAAAAAACAGTAAGAAACAGAATTATCCCTGAAAGTACATGTCCTTTGCTTTTAAGGAACACGGCTGCATGTGCGACGCAACCGAGCGCGGAGGATCCCGGTTTGTGTTTTTGTCCCGTGATTGATTGCGTTCGTGAGCTCCGGCCCAGTCTGATGTTCTCCTCCTCACCGGATGAAGGGCGTTCAGTCCTTGACGAGTCTGTAAACGTGGTACTGGGCCCCGTGGTCGCTTGTGGACACCTCGAACACGAAGGCTATGCAGAGCAGAGTCTCTTGCGTGTCTCTGTTCGTGACGACCTGAGGGGGGCAGAGAGCAGAGCGCGTGAAACCCGCCAAACACGTGCTGCGCATGCCACACGGACAGGTGTTCATACATAAAGTTAATATACACATTTCTATTTTAGCAAGGCCTATATATGATGGTAAAACGTCCCTCTATTGTATTTTTGCTGAGAAATCTCCGCAGACTTTTTGCAAGCACGTGAATAACACTTAAACTTATCTTAAACGGTGCCTTTTTTTAGTTAATAAACCCTTGCTGAATAAAAGCATTAATTTCATGATATGAAAGTTATAAAACGACATTCAGGATGCATTCAGGGCCATAAAAATGTCTTAACATTGCATCGTTTAATAAAGGAATGAAACCTTGCGTGTTCGCTTAAAATACTTACTTTTCTAAAAAATGTTTACGATTATTTTTAAGAGGTAAAGTCATTTCAAAAATGGGACGATGGGTAATGATAAAAATAAATGGGTAATGAGTACTATTAGCTGCCGAAAAATCTTTTTGTAAAAATATTTATAAAGTTGTATTAATGTCCCAAAAATATTATTTTAGTTAGTGTCAAATAATAATATTTTCCCCATATCGTACATACTTTTGGGACTGATTTTTGGTGCATGAACATGAAAATGCGTGCCTATAAATGAACCACTGTAGCGTCAAAAAAAGTGAATTTAAAAAGTAAATAAATTTTTTTATAAGTAAATTCTATTTTATTTATATAAATATGTAAGTTTTATAAATTCAGAGAGTTTTTAACAATCGTGAGGTATAAATTAAAAATAAATTAATCCCATTCTGTTTATTACTGGCGATTTCATTCAATTCTATATTATAATAAGATTTTTTTTATTATCATTTAAATATAGCATAATTTTGAAACGGTTCGTGTGTAATTTTACGTTTCAAAGATTTTCTACATGTTTTAATTAACCAACACGGATTAATGCAGTAATAGCATGGTAACTTATTCGATATATTTTCACATTTTAGTTAAAAGTTGCTGATCAGAAACATTACATAGTTAATAGCTTATGACTATTTTATAAAGCAACCATTCTTCAGGACCCGAAATGTGAAAACGGTATGCAGATTTCAAATGGCATTCGTGAATGAAGTAAATTAGTCAATATTTAACTAAAAAGCAACTCGGTAAGTTCCCTTTCCTGTCACGCCGACTCAGCATCCTTCTGGGCATCCGGCCGATCTTAAAGTCAGAGTTTAGTCCCGTTTCCTCGTGCTCTCACCTGCAGTATAGTGAAGTTCTCCAGGACGCTGTTCATCATGTACTTCTCTGGCAGGTGTTTGAGTTTGTGGATGAAGTTGATCATGTACTCGCACATGGGCGAGCGGTGGATCCGGTACACGTACCTGCCGCCCTCCACGCGCGCGTACTCCGTCTGGGGGTCAAGAGGTCACAGTGCTGACCGCGCGCAGTACAGCAGACGACAAGAAAAACACCGCTGCGATCGACGGCGACTCACCTCAACTTTCTCCACCACCTGTTTCCCAAAAGAACAGACTTTAGTGGAGACGGTGATGGTCATGTTTTCCGCGCTGCTGTACTGACTGCTGACCCCGTAGAAAGACCCTGCGCCGTCCTGAACATTACTGCTGTTCAGATCGGCCTGAAAGACGTCAACAGGAAAGAAAGAAAAACCTGTCAGGTACGGCAGACACAGCACTCAGCAGTTTCGTGGAAAAAAAAAACCCCACCCAGAATTTGACCAGGAAGAAGGCGTTCTGTGGGCCTTTCTCGTACAGCTCCTTCAGCCCTCCCTTCTTCTCTGGGAACTTGTCGTAGATCTGACGGATGTCCACGGCCTCCAGGAGAGGGTCTGTGTACGAGGGGTTCGTCTGGGCGATGTGGACGAACAGGTGCTTGCTGTACTGTGGATGAACAGGCCGAGAGCTAACCTTCACTGCGCTTTCAGACGCACGGAATGCCACCGTTCCTGAAACGCACGTGTATTTCTGACCGCGAGCGCGCCGTTGCTGTCGACCGCAGCTATTCTAAGTATTTAGGCCGCGTTCAGGGAGATAAATACCAAAACTAGGTGAAACTGAAATTAAAATGAGATACTTAAGATGAAATACCGAACGGTGAAGAGAAAATAAATGCTACGTAGAAATATTACAAAGATCAGAAACGAATGAAAACGGCTAATGAGAGTGAGCTAAGCTAAAGTAAAATAAACACACACACACTCACAAAAAACACTAAAATAACGTATAGACAGATAAAGCTTGAGGACAAACATCTGACGTTGACTCGACAAAGCTTTGTCTGAAAGCTTGATATAATTAAAAAAGATTAATGAATGCTTTTTTATGATTTGCATGATTGATTAGTAACATGCATACACTTACAAACTAAAATATACACATTATGTAGCTTTTATTCTGGATATATGTGTGTGTGTATGTATATATATAAAATATAAATATATATAGAATCTTATTTCAGGCTGAGGCTTATTAATTTTACTTTTTATGAAAGGGCCTAATCAGCACTAGCTAAGCCACCCAGAACCTCCTACTGTTTACTAACATGCTAAAACCATTCAGAACAACACAGAAACCATATACATATACACATACATATATTTATATATATGGATGCGTCTGTGTGTGTCAAACTGAGCGTCTATGGGCACACAGCATAGTAACACGCTAGCATTAGCATCTAATAGCTCACAGTGTCAGGGTCTCTCTGGACCTCCATGAAGGCCGAGTACTCCAGCATGCGCAGTTTAGAGGAGGCTATGGTCCGGTCCTGCCACACAGGCACAGCAGTGGCGCTCGGGGGGTGCGGAGCGGGTAACTGCTCATAACCTGTGGAGAAAACATGCTGCTATAGTCTGAGCTCGGTACAGGGCTGATGTAATCCCAGCTCTGCTCTTACTCGATATGGGTGCGGGCAGCGGAGGTTGAAGGGTGGAGTACGGACTCGGTGCGAACGGCTTGATGCTAGAAGAACACAGAGAAAGATCAGCCGATCTCACAAGAGCACTGGGATTAGAAATAAGAAACAGCGGGATCAGAAATGCTCACTCCTGAGAAGGTCCAGGCTGTCCTGGGATGGGGCCAGGCCAAAACTAGACCGCAATACAGAGGGATGTGAAGGTTACGGTACAGAAGCGGTCAAAAGAGGGCGAGCTGAACTCTCAACTAACCCGGGCTGGAGGAGGATAGGGGTGCTGAGGGAGAGGAGGCAGCTGGCTCTTCATCACGCTGGCAGAAACGATCTGAGCGGAGGAAAGGGCGGCCATGTTCTGCAGGGCTTTGTCTTTGGAGGCCTGATCCTGAGAAAGACACAAGAAAAGCCCATTTAGTTTTACTGCATGGGCAGGGAGACGAACCATTTGGACTGAAAGAAACATCACAAGCGTCACATTTTTGAATCTATTATTATATTATATTATATAGTAATATTAGTTATCATTCCAAAGAAAAAGTTAAAGAAATGCATTTATTATTACATATTAATAATAGCATACGTGATCATATGCAATCTTTATAAAAAGCATACTTCAAAAATAAATACACTACTATTCAAAAGTTCAGTAAAGATAAATAAAGTTCATGTGACACTGACGATTAGGGAAATTCAGCTTTGATAAAATAAATTACTTTTTAAAACACTCAAACAGAAAACAGTTAATTGAAACAATATTTTTTCAGTATAAAATGACCAAAATATTATACTTATATTAACATTATACTATTCTTTACTATATATTTACGACATATTTCATGCCTTAGTGAGAAGTCTTATTTAAATAAATAAATAAAAATCCTTCTAACCCAAACTTTTGAACATTAGTGTGATTTTAGTGCATTTTTAGATCGTGCTGCACTAAACGGTTTAGGCAAACATGCAAAAAAAAAACATGCTTTGGAGGGCAAGTGATGCATGATCTCGTGCTCGCTTTGGAACGCAGCCCTAAACCAAACCATATCACACAGATAAACATTCACTGCATGTACAAGCAGTGCCATTCAGTTGACAGAAAGAAGACAAAGAGAGAGAGAGAGAGAGAGAGAGTAAAGGAGACAGAAATCTGAAAGGGTCCAAACCAAGAGACTCTCACAGATAAAGTGTTTTAAACAATGCCGAAGAATGCAATAGAAACCTACTTTTAGACTTAAGTCTGATTTTAGAATACAGAGTCGCTAAATTATTAAAGAGCTAACAAAAGCACACGGGTGTAATTTATGCATCAGAACAAACTCACAATCGGGTACACAGAATAAAACACTTTCAAAATACTTTGCAGTGGTCCGAGTGTGCGGCTAAAACAAATAAAATGTGAGCCAAAACCGAAACGGAGGGCAGTAGTGGTGTTTGCTCAATTCATCCAAACGGTGAGACGGGTGACAGCCAAAGCACTGAACTGAGCAAACTGAGAGCTGCAGAGGTCCGTGCGGGCAAAGCAGACTGCAAAACGTTTCACTTACCAAGTTCATGGCCTAAAATTGAAAGGAAGAGAAACTGTTAAAAAACGCTGATGAGACACACAGATCAGATGACAGCGCTGATCAAACGAGGCCAGGGCTTTCTCTTCTGACTCTGTCTGTTGGGATATCTCTCCACTGAACAATCTTTAACCGCTGCCTTTCGTTTACTGCTAGGGGGGGAAAAACTAAACTAAGAACAAGCATCTTTCTCCAGGTCAAGGAAGTCACGTGTTTACTTCCTCCTCCGCTGGACTCCCTCACAAAGCTGAACCACTGACCATGCAAAAGCATGAACGTAACAAAACGGTGCGTTTGTGTGCATTACATATAGTAATGTATCAAATATGGACGTTTATAAAATAATGCAATTGTAGAAATAATAGTCTTATTAGTTTATTCGTGTCAGCGAGGAGTATTATAGAGTGGAGGTAAGAATGAATTTAACTAATAAATAAACGAGGGGGAATATGAAGTAAAAAAAAAAAAAAACTAGCATACACGTTAGCTTCCATGTAGCAATAAAGCTAGGATACGATGCACTACTCAGTCGACCACCAGGGGGCGCCGTTACTTTACAAGCATGCCGCTCAACGCAATCACAGTGTGTTTTAATGGATGTCTGCGCACAGCGGCGGTTATGCTACATGTAAGCTGAGCATCACAATCATTTGAACATTTAGAGCGTGCTACAGATCGGAAGGGTTGGTGAGTTTAGGAGAAGCACAGTTTTTAGCGGTCAGGGCAGAGCGGACAGCAGTGAGACGCATACCTTCAGCTTAGACTGAATCTCGCGAGACTTTCTCCACGCAAGAACCTGCAGATGACTAGACACCTGCAGGAAGGAAGTCGGAAGAGGGAGAGAGGAAGGGAGGGAGAGAAGAGAAGAGAAGAGAGATGTTGAAAATCAGCCACTAGGCGGCAGCACAGCCATACCTTAATGCCTGCTTGATATTCCCGCATTTTCTTCCTGGCTAACACCTGTATGTGACTAGACACCTGAGACAAAACAGGGCCACAGACATTTGATAACGCCCAGAACACATCTGTCAAAATGACCAAATGTCCAACAAAATGTGAAAATGAACGTGTTAAAATACGCAATAGCTGAAAATGTTTTTGTGCATTGCGGCATCTACACCAACAGGTGTCAGTAAAAATCCCGCCGTTAAGTAAAAAAACATGCATGTGGCTGAATCGGTTGCGAGCGCCACGATGTGATTCAGCCAGAATATAGTTCGAATCTTTAATGTTGTAAACAGGCGGTAACAGAAAGTGTGTTATTACCTGCTTTCGTGTGCGGGTCTTTCCAGTCCGCAATTTGATGTATCTTGCTATCAGCTCATTACGACCTGGAAAGGCATAAACAGAAACACAAGATGAGCATAAATACAAAAACTGACATGCACGCATAGCGGACAGAGGGGAGCATCGCTAATATTACCAACAATGAAAAAATTGCTTTAATATAAAAATTGTGCGTTCAGTAACATTTTAAAGTGAACTGTTGACTTGTTGCTTTGGTAGAGCACTGCACTCCCAACAAGGTCACGGCTTCGATTCCCAGGGAAAACGTTAACTTCTACAATGTTTCATTAAGTGACTCCCAAAGTAATAAATGTATGAATATTTTCTTTGTCACGTGTAATTTAACACTTTTAAATAAAGCTAGCGGGAGCAAAGGCTCCTATTCAGAGAAAAGCACATGGATTGCTGTAATGTCTCCACCAGCAATATCACAGTAGGGTGTAAAGCCTCCTATGAGACCATTAGTTTATTAATAGACCATTGAAAGACAAGGCTTGTGACAGATGAGTCAGGTGATATGGGTGGTGACTTGGCAAAAAAAAAAAAAAAAAAAAAAAAAAAAAAAGAGGGCCACCATGTGTCGGGACCTTGACCAATCAGACTGCTCTGAATGGACAAATGTTTTCTTAAAAAGAGCGTGCTATTAAATGAATACGGTAATAAATGGGTTGTTGTAATGGCATTGGCGTGGCGATATTAAAAAAGGGATGGAGACCAAGGAAGATGTGGGAGTAAATAAGCTAAGATAGAGAGATGAAGAGGATTTCATCGCAGTTTATAAAGGGTTGACCTTGTGAACAGCTGTGCAAAGTTTCAACTGTGAATCTTTCTTGACACCCCACCCTCCCAAAGGCATCCCACTCACTGAGAGCCGGACCACCTGAACCCAACACAGGAAACCCTGCTCCCGTACCACAAGCCATATAACACCAGGGACTCATATACAAGCGTGGATTCAGCAGACAACGTGTTTGGACATTGTGAATGTGCAAACAAATGGAGAGAGCTGTGAAAAGACAACCCACATCTAAATAAAGCACCGTGCTCCTCTAAATGGTGCAGAACACGACAGAGTTCAGGTAGAAGATCCTCTTCCTGTCATTATAGGTTCTAGATTAATAACACACATGTAATAAATAAACCACATTTTTGATCAATTTTACCACTAATGGTGCTAATTACACATTAAAGTGCCCCTTTCATATTTTGATTTTGGGAGTCCCCTACAACAGGTTGACATGTATAAAAGTTTCACTGTCTTATAATATTCATTTACTTTCATCTTACTTGCTCAATGTCTCCCTAATAATTAATAATTCTAAACTCCTCCTTCGCGTGACTCTGATCTGCGGTGATTGGTCAATTGGTCTCATTTTAATCTCATCATGTCTGTAACGTCTGACCGCAAAGGAACCCTCCTGACCCCGGGTTTGAGAGTTTAGATGATGTGAGCGCTTAATACCAAGATGATATAAGACAGAGGTCCAGTGTTTTGTCACACCAACTAGAACAAATTAGAGCCTCTTCTATTTAATTTCATTATCTATTACTGATGAAATGACAACATGGGCGAATGTCAAAGAGGATTAGCCATTCAGACAGCCTTAGTGAGAGAGAAACATCCAGACAGTGAGAGACATGTAAAAGAGAAGGGAAACATCTTCTGTTCCAGACATACAGAGAAGACTGATAGAGAGAGAGAGAGAGAGAGAGACTCTGGATCATTTTCAGCAGCCTTGAACTCCTGAGCCCCTGCCAAGAGCTTTCAGAGGGCATCTAACTACCCCCCTAGCCCGCCTGCAGGCTACCTGCCCACAAATAGAGTGTTTACGACCTTAAACGAAAGGCTGCACTTCCAGGGAGGCTTGGAGAGGAAGAAAGAAAGATAAGACTGGGAGACTATAGAAGGGAGTGTGGAAGAAGTCAGGAGATACAGAAAGACAGAGATGAAAGGAGGACATAACGTGGGAGAAGAGGAAAGAGGTCTCAGATATACATCAGACACACAGATGCTTTTGACTTCAGACAAACAACACTTACATTCATGGGTTCATTTATCAACTGATTTATAGTACAAGGATTTTATTCTGAGGACAATCCATTAGAGTAACTAGAGGCTCTTTCCTGCAGGTGTCATGATGTTTCTTGCTAAAAGAGGGTTGTCCGATTCTGCTCTCAAAAGGTCAGTGTCAGGAAGATCTACACAGGAGAAGTTTCTAGAAATCCTGAAGACCTTGATTAGCTGCTTCATGTGTAAATGTGGCCCTCCAGCACTGAAGTTGTCCAGCCTTGGAATAGAAGGAGGACTGTAGAGGCTGACATCATTTGGGACAGGACAGGGGTGAAAAGTTAAAGCGTTACTCCAATTCAAAATGAAAACAGTCACAAACCTCCCGGTTTTCATCCTAAATATCTTAAATTGTGTTCCAAAGACAAATGAATCTTTTATGGGTTTGGAACAACATAGGGGTAAGTGATCAATGACAACATTTTCATTTAGGGGTGGTAACTTTTTTTTAAATTCTACAGGACAGTAGCTGCTTGGCCACATGGGAGATTTAGTTGTATTAAATGTCTGCATTGTGTCTCTGTGCTCAGTACAATGAGTAACTCTTTTCGTCCCATCGAGAGCTAAAATTGTGTACCTGCCTTTTTGGTTGGAAAATTAAAGGCTGACCATTCCACTACCCCACTGACAAAGTGCTGAGTATAAAAAGGGCCAGTTAAACATCCACTTCATAACAATGTCTGCATAAATACTCCTGCAGATCTCACTGAGGCTGTGCCAAAGGAAAGTGCTGATTTCCCAGATTCCTCTAAAGTACATCCAGGAAAAGCAGGAGTGAAATGAAACCTGCTTTGCACATATTTATCCCCCTCAAAAAAAAGCTCCCTTAATGGATTTGGCCTATCCTCCTTTCCTGAAATCAGAACGGTAAACTTGTGCTCCAGCTGGGATAAATGTGTGAGACAGATAGCTTCAGCAAGTGAAGGATGTTTGCATATGTTTTTGGGCCGAAGTGACAAGCATGTGAGGGTGAACCCAGGCTTGAGCTTGTTTGCCCTGTTGACAGTTGGACAATTTGGGAGCACTAAACTCATCACGAGGTCTTTTAGACTTTTAGTCCTCTGGGTCACTTGGCAAGTAGCATGTAGAAAGCAAGCAGTGAAGATGATGATTAGCACCTTGCCTCTTCTAGTTTCCCTCTCTTTCATGGACCAATTTTTCACTTTGACAGTTTCCTCCTAAAGTTCACCCTGCTTAACCCTCCATCCCACCAGATGCGTACGTTTATTGACTAAAACCACCTGCATTTTAACAGCTTTCCCACAACCCACCTGTTAACTTTGGCCCGAAGTATAAAAGACTGGAAACTGCCAGTCAAAGAAAAGACCAAACCAAACCAATGGCCAATCAAAAACAGGTGCCACGCCATATAAATTAGTTTCTCACAGATGGTGCCAGTGTGTTGGCATCTTATATTGTTATTTTTCATCTCGTGATCAAAATGTGTTTTGCCACATTTTAACACGCTTAGGTTATTGTAACGTGTAACAAATATCTTCATAGGTAAAGACTTATTTTAGAAAGTGGACAATTGTTCCTTGGTGTAACTTTAAGTAGCACCAAAGTGATAACTAATAAATGCATTTAACGCATGACATACATTTGGAACAATAAATACGTCACAGACTATTTCTAATACTGTGTGTTGTGGAAGAGAACAAAAACTTGAATTGCTTACTGAAGAAACAGGTATTTTAGGTGATTTATTGAGCTTAAGGGAAATAAGCTCACTCAGTAACAGAGGAAAATGAGTCACTAGCAATATACATAAATATATTACGTATTACGTAGATGTGCAAAGGCACTAATTGCAAACAGCATGTGTAAAATATCTGTGTTCATTTCTGGAAGATCCTGTCTGAGCCACTGGCAATCTGGCAGAACGTGTTTGGACTTGTTCTGAAACAGATACGAACACACACCTAAATTGTCGAAGCATGCGAGTTGGAGCATGAGGCGACTGGGCAGTTGGTACACCTCCACTGTGAGAGATCAAAAGGTCAAAAAAGTTTTCAAATGAATGCCACTTCAGGCTAGCAAGCGCAGAACATCTGAAGAACGCAGGTCCTGGAGCGTTTATGTATCTCTGAGTGAAATTAAGCCTTCTTGTACTCCTAAACACAGAAGGGTGTCCACACCCTGACCTCTGAACACTCCTGAAGAGCAAGCCTTCACCTACTGACCCTTAAGTTATCAACCTTTACTCCTCCACAGATCCCTATAATGCATATACATATATACATATATATATATATATATATATATATATATATATATATATATATATATATATATATATATATATATATATATATCCCATCTTAAGGTTTGTTGCTTTCATCAGAACTTTAGCTGACTAAAAAAAAAAATGATTAAGATTTACCAACAGGCCATCCATGATGTAAACAAATTACTTTCTTTAGAGCAGATTTAGAGAAATGTAGCATTGCATCGCTTGCTCATCAATACATCCTCTGCAGTGAATGGGTGCCGTCAAAATAAGAGTCCAAACAGCTGACAACCCCATCACAGTAATCCACAATTAATCCACGCGACTTCAGTCCATCATTTAATAACTCGCGCAGCTGTTAGAAACAAATCCATTAGGATTGTGTGGATGACTCGTAGATGATTGCTGTTTTCATCAGCTGTTATGGACTGACTCATTCGGACGGCACCCATTCATTGCAGAGGGTAACAATTTGGACCCAGACTAACATTTCTGATCACTTATAAAACATGGGGACCAGGAAATATCACAAGCCAGACTCAAAGCATCACAATATTCACTAACCACTGTCCAACAATCCAGACATTTTCTAGAGAACATTTTCACCCATCTCCTGCAAAATGAGCTTTGCTTTGTGGTTCGTCTCACACATGGGGGAGCAGAAGTTCTTCATGATATCCGGGAAGCTTATGCAACTGAAATGATGTCATGTGCCCTCTCTGAGAGGGTCCTAATTCAAAACCGACAACCATAACTATCAGCGCGCTCAATAAATGGCTACTACTAACATAAAAGGATGCGTAATGATGAACAGAGCCACAAATTAGCCTAACTCAGAAAAGACATTGAGATCGTTTGCCGAGCGTTAGCGTTGATGTATTGTTTCTCAAACAGCTTTGACACACTGGCGATAAACTAAAATGATTGCAGGTCGAGACTTTAAACAAGAAACTTGGCAAGACATCACAGGTGCAGGATGACAAATCAAGCTCATTATAGCAGCCAGACACTGGATGGGAAAATCGGATTGTTTAACCAGTCTTCCCATGGTGCAAGAGAGTGTACTTTCATAGAAAAGCTGCTTCGGGTTAGAAGACAGCAGGAGTTTTGCGGTGAGTAATGAAACTACGAGGAACATTAACGGCTGCTAAATGCTAGCAGTGATGATCAGGACAAAATAAAACTTGAACCTTTCCGCAGCATACTTCAGACAAAATGTTCCTAGTTTAGGCACTAGCATAGTTAGCATTTTAAGGCTTCATATGTGTTTTCCTGTCATAAAAGATGCCTATTGTCTGCTCTTTAAAAGCTTCATACAATTATGGTTGAACCACTGATGTCACATGAACTTTTTTAATGATGTCCTTAATAACTTTCTGGGCCTTGAAGCTGATAGTTGTGTCTATGGAGGACCAGAAAGCTCTCAGATTTCACCAAAAATATCTTAATTTGTGAACAAAGGTCTTACTGGTTTGAAACGACATGAGTCTTTTAGGACAGAAGTTTAATTTTTTGGTGAACAATCCCTTTAAATAAGTTTTTCTTTTTTTTTTTAACTGCTGTACTAAAAACTAAGGAGTAAAGAAGAGTTTTAAAATCAATTCATTAAATCTGCTTTTAAATAATCATATATTCTGTCATATTTTATACATTCAGCTTCATGTCGTATTCTACATTCAGTTTTATTGCATATGAAACAATTCATAACACTTCATACAATTTTACAATCAGCTATAAAATATCTTCCTCAGATACTGAAAACCTTAAAAGGTTTTACCATACACTTACCATAGTTTAACCAATGTATTTGTAGTAAAACCTTTAGACATTGTAGTCAAAATGCCAAAAACATGGTTGCAACAATATAATAAAACCATGTTTAATTTTGTTTCTTTTTGTTTCATTTTTGTAAGGTACAAACTTGTACCAGTATCAGATATTTGTGAGTCACATTTTAGTTATAATACAATAATTTGTAATTAAAGAATAACAGTTTAGCGTCATGCTAACATCAGACTAGTGAAATCTCTACGTTGTTAATGCGAGGAATACTATTCTACACACTTAAGCGTGAGTGACTATTATGCGAGTTGTTGTTTATATTGTGTCTCATATCAGTCAAGGTTCCAGGACCGTTAGCATCTTTTGCTACAACTTAACTAAGTAGCTTTGTTTTTAACAGAGCTAATACAAGATGGTGCGGCAAATTACGACAATCAGGATTCTGCATTCTTGGTTTTAGACTTACTTTATTTAACACTTTCCAGATATCTAGCGATAATTCCTCTCTGTAACTTTACTAAAATGTCTACAGCAAACTCTGAGAGCGCAAAACAATCCACAAAGTCACTAGGGCAGTTCTCTCCTGCCTGCATCAGATAGCTAGACTATTTTAGTGCTGTCTAGTCAAAGTATACATTGCGGCCAGTGAACTTGTGTGCGCTGGGGGTGGAAGAGAGAGAGAGAGAGAGAGAGAGAGAGGGGCATGTCAGGAGACTCGGCTCGCTTTCAGAGATTGACATCAGGGTCCTGGCAGGAGTATGGTAACGGGATGGGGCTGTTTGTAAAGAGACTGGATGATCTTGTCATACGCAGGGAACAGAGCGGGCCCAAGGGCCTCTGTCTGATAACGTAAGCTACCACAAAAGGACAGAACGCCCGGCTGTTGAAACGAACCTTCTTCATCTGTTGCGAGGGGGGATTAGAGCTCGTGTGACAGGCGTGGGTGGAGTATTACGGCGGAGCACAAGGCCGCAGAGTCGTGGAATGTGTGTCCCCTTCAAGCCAAAGGGGAAAAAAAAAACTAAAGAATGTGGGCCGGGCTCCATAAGCCTTTTCTACAGAGAGGGTCAAAGGTCGAAATACCCCAAAGCCAAATGAGCTCATTTGTGCGGCCAGTCATATATTAAATCCTGATGCGTAGCACAATCGGTTAACAAAAGGATTAGGAGCAGGTCATAAAGTCGAGTTTATCAATGTTACATGGTCTAAGCCTGGCTTAGTCCGTAGTAATTACTGAATATTCAGGCTGGTGATTTATAACATCACAAACATTCACATTTACTGCTAGAATTATAAAATTATATGCACACTAAATACATCAATAAGCCTACTTTTTTCTTCAGCAAGGATGCATTCATTTGATTTAAATTTCTAGTTTTATTGTTGCAAATATATCCCCAATATATATGTATATATATTAACAAAAATAGAGCAGGATACACATGTATATTTACATAAAGGTAAAGGTAAAATATTTCGGAAAATTCACATTTAATATGAATTGGGCTTAAATGCTACATTTTCTTTCAGTTTAATATTTATTAAAAAAAATGTCACAATGTTTGGATTGTATAACTCTAGTTGGCCTGTAAACAAATAATAGAAAATATGTGCTTGGTAGCAGCCAAATATGGTAATAAGCAGTTGAAACACTATAACACCCAAACAAACATTTTTTCGTATTTCATTAACTAATGAGTCACGTCTCAATCATACACCCAGTCATGGCTGTGATGAAGAGGAAACTGTCACATGTGATATGAGGCAGGAGGCTGACTCATGCTTTATCGTGAATGCTGACTCAAATGGGAGACACAGCATTCCTGTCAGAGGATCCCATGTGGGAACGGGAAAATCTGGAGGTGGGAAGTGTTATAAGTTCACCCTCTGATTCACTTCAACAATAACTCCCACAGCTCGACTCGGCCCTGTTGGTCCTTACCCCGTTTCACTACATTTTTTCCAGCATCAGCACTACGGCAATAAATAGCTGAGCCATTATTTAAGTTATTTTTAGAGGGATATTTGGAAAACCTTCAAGTAAGAATCTTTGAGAAATCTCTTTCTTAGTTTGCTATTTATATAATTATTTTTATAATTGACTCACGGTGCGTATTCAGCTTTTTAAGGACTCACCATACATCTTGCCTTCGTCTGAAAGGATGATCTTTCTGCGGCCGCAGGGGGGATAAATGGCCAGAGCCTCCTGGAAACTCTGTTCGATGTCAGGGCTCCAGACGCCCTCCGCATCGCCGTCCATCCCGGCCTTGTCCATCCCATCCACTCCATCCTCCGGCCCCTCCTCTGGGCTCTCGCTGGTGCTCCACTCGTTGGCTGCAATGGTGGCGGCTCCACCTGGGCCCCTACGTGAGCCCTCACACCCAGGACTAGCGGAGAGAGAACGAAAAAACAACAAGAGAAATCAGACCTCCGGGCTTAAACTCAACCCCTCACATTGGGTCAAACCGGTGTGTATGTTATTGATCTTGCGGTGACGGATTTATTTACTTTTTGATCTATGATTTTAAATGATTAATGATTTTCTGCAAGAAAACAGACAAGAAACATCCTGCAAAGTTTTAACTCGGAAAGTGCGCTTGTTAGTCTTTTAGAGTTGGTCTGAATGAAAATGCTAATTCATTCTTTGCCACTAGGTGCTGTTTTGGAGCGGTAGAAGCTCTCAAACACTGCTTTAAATGACATTGTATCAGTCACTGCAGATTAGTGTCACATGAGGGAGGGGTTTGGAAAAATGAATGAATTGTTTGAACAAGTAAGGGAAAAAAAATCATATTATAAGACAAAGAAAGTGTTTTTGACCTTGAATGCATGTCATTTTGTTGTTGGGGACTCTCAAAACCACAATATGAACCGTTCATTACCCATAATAGGGGAACTTTAATCAATGGTATATGCATTTCTTCAACCCACTTGTTTGCATTAATTCCGTTTACTTTTAAAAGTAAAGTATTTAATAGCAGAATTTCTGGTGAAAACACTACTTTACCCATGATTGTGTGAAAAATACCAACAATCAGACAGTTGGAATGAGCAAAGCCTAAACCCTACTTTTATTTTCCAAGTCGTACAAACAGTCTGAAATGTTAGTCTTTATTCACTGAGAATCCATTAGATATCACCAGATCACTGAGCTTCCAAATGAAACCCTAAAACTATGGCTGCATGCGTCATAAAGAAGATCTCATTATAGAATATTACCAGTCATAAATGACCATTGTTCTTAATTAAGCTTAAATTGTCGTAATGTGCTTGACTCGCGAATATAATACTCTTAATCACCTATGCGACCTGAAAAAGCGAAACTATTATTAGTCAATAAATGTTATTCAGACAGAGTCACAAATATGACTGAACTGGACAATTCATGCAAGAATTTAACTGATTCGTTCATGAATCAGAAGTCAGCTCGCTAACTCTGGCCGCAATATGGCCCTTGAAAGAAAAGATTTTTGAATGTGAATAAGTCGCCATGATAATGAACTGCACAAGGTATCTGTGGAAGAAGGAATACAGGTTTTTGGAAAGACATCAGGTCTCTGCTGACTTTAGAGGAGCATCAGCTGCCCTTTCAAGGCTGTCTTACAATAATTGGTTAATTGAGACGGCTCAAGACCAATAGGAGGGTTGACAGTAACTATCATTCCAGATGGTGTGACCATGAATCTCCCTCTGGAGCTGGAGCTTCTCCCGACCCTACTTTAAAGAAAGAATCTTGTGGGATCATATACTCATTTGCATAAGCCCTGTCAATCAGTTTATCCCATTATGCGACGGAGGAAAGAGGAGAATTGGAAAGGAAAGACAAAATGGCTGTCGGAGCGGAGGACCCACTGAGCTGCCGAGCAAGGCGCCAGATTTTTCAGACTCCTGATGTCAAGTGAAGTTCAGGTGACGAGATATCAGATTTTCAAGGCCGTGCTTTACAGCTTTCGTGAGCTGGAGGTTATTAATAGCGGGAGTATTGAAAATCAAGATCGTGAAGGCACTGATAAATTTCATTGGTGTCAACAAGACAAGCCGAGCAAGATCGGCCAATGTCATGTTAAAATCAGACAAGGAAGTCGGCTCAACTAGCAAACATTTGTAAACATTTTTAAGCATGAAGAATTCCAAATGATATGAGATTAATGAATTAATTAATTGACGATAGTTTGAATGAACTGATTTGCTAAAATGACTTAAAACGTCGGTAGTCCTAGTCATCATATCGTCATGTCTAAAAATGACGTAAATATGTCAAATTATAAATGTCTTTGCTGTCACTTTAGATCAACCGATTGTGTCTTTCCTGAATAAAAGCATTCATTTCTTTAAAGAAATCTTTTGAATGGCAGCGTATTTATATAATTTTGTTGAGTTAATTTCTCTGAAAACACACAGGCATTCATCTTAAGGAAATTACCATTTGTGCCTTCATTCTTTAAAAGAGTCACTGAGGCCATATGCAAAATGAATCTGAAAAACAGAGTAAACTAATAAGAGCTGCCCGCAAAGCATTTTTGTGGCCGTGGATTTGCTGAACGCTCTATCCTCGGCATTCAATGATACTGCAGCTTTCTCCAAAACATGGATGTTTTTCAATAGCTTCGCCACTGCTGAGCTCCATTTGGGAGTTAATAAATAGCGAAAAATCCCCTTTTACATTCTGCGAAGCCAAATCCGTTAAAACCGCGTCTAAAACCGAATCTGAAACAATTGCAGAATTTTTAGCGTTCGTCCCGACTAGTGACCCTAATGTGGCGAATACGCACGAAAAACCGGCGGGACCTCAGAAACGGCTCGAGCGGGTTATCATAAGGAGAGGACCGCTGTTGTGGACCTACTGAGAGAGAAGGGCCGACATTCCAGACATGCCCTTATTAAGAAAGCCCCAGTGTCGCTAACACACTCTCTGTCCGTCTCTCGCTCTCTCTCAGGAGATCCGTTGTGTCACCCACACCTCCGTCCTTCCCCTCCCGTCCTCTTCTCTCCTTCCCTCTGGCTTACGAGCACCCCAGTCCAAAAAAGGCCTGAAGAGCATGGAAATCATTGGGGGTGGGAGTGGGAGTGTGGGTTGCCTGACCAATTTAGGCATCCACTAAGGCTCAGGAAACACACAGAGCTCTCCCCAAGGACAATACTGCTGTTTTAGGTGTACTGGGTTCATAACACAGCGCTGCTCCTAGCCAATGCTATCTGGAAATAAACACCGAGACCCGGATGGCATACTAGTGGTAGTCCAGGGCCAAAAAGCACATAAATAAATGAACCGCTTTATAGACCTGAAACGTCCACGCGGCTAAAAGAGCTTGAAATCACAAGCATTAATAACAGTCGCATTAACAGTTGCGCATTTTCTCACTTATGTTTGGGTATTTGTGTGTGTGGCGCTGATGAGTAAATATTGACCTTGGTTTCAAGCACGTTGCCTTATCTGTGAGCAGACATCATGAAAAGGTCACCCGCCGACACCAGCAGCGCTTGGCCTCTGAAGAGACATCGGGTTACAGAATCAAGTGACAAACCAAAAGCATCCAACACTCTTGATGGATAACCAGTGTTCATTAAAGAAGCATCTTGTCTAAACCTTTAACCCCGCGTTGTGCTATTAAATCACCGTGAGGGGGGTTTATTTGATTGACTTGGTTTTGTTTTTGCTCAATTAATCTCAAGAAACTTGAAACTTCGTATTCACCGCAAAATCAGCGTAAAGAAATGACACTGGCCTTATCTTCACGACAATACATTTCTATTTATTGGCACTGTTGTAATAAAAAATAAATAAATATACTAGATATACACTACTGTTCAAATGTTTGGATTAGAAATCATTTTATTTATTTATTTTTAAATTTTACAATTATTTACTGTATTTTTTTTAACGCGTAACTGAATATGTGACTTCATAAAAACATCTTAATGACCCCAAACATTTAAACGATAGCGTATATCATAAAATATTTGTAAATTAAATTATTTTTGTGTATTTTTGTATATTAAATTATTATTGAATTTCAATGATTTAAAAAAATATATTTTCTAAAGAATTACAAGAGTAACGTTAAAGGGTGATGAAATTGCATTTATTTATTTCTTTATTTTCATTTGAGTTGAGCCAGAAATGGATTCAAACACCCTCACGAGGACATTCTGCTCCATTCTGAGCGAATCCTGCATCGTGTGATTCTAGGCGGATAAATAGCTATGATTTTTAGCGATTCACAAATTCAGTTTATCTGAGTTTATCTGAGAGAGGCTAAGCAGCGCAGACAGGAGGCAGTTCTCTTCGGAGACTTGGAAAAACAGCTGCAATGCTTGTCAACAGGGAAAAGGCCTTTGCTCATCAACAACCCTCCTCTTGCACACTCCACACACACACACACACTCCACACACACACACACACACACACACACACACACACACACACACACACACACACACACACACACACACACACACACACACACACACACACACACACACACACACACACACACACACACACACACACACACACACACACACACACACACACACACACACTCACACACACACACCCTTTCACAAAGAACAACAGGGCAACAAGTAGACGAGCAGCTGCTGCCCTAGATCGGATTACAGATAAGGACGGCATTTTAAGGCACGGGCAAGTTACCTCTCTGATGGTTTAATGGGCCGTTAAGAGAATATATGAATCTAAATGCTGTATCAACGTCAGTTTAAGTGTGTTTTATTTCAGCAGGCAACTTGACAAGATCCTGCTAACACTGCCCTACATGGAGAAGCGCTTTGGCCGTTTTAGAGCGTGATCTTCAAAACCGTCTAAAC
The DNA here is from genome assembly GCF_018831695.1 of Puntigrus tetrazona. Taxonomy (NCBI): domain Eukaryota; kingdom Metazoa; phylum Chordata; class Actinopteri; order Cypriniformes; family Cyprinidae; genus Puntigrus; species Puntigrus tetrazona. The sequence goes on along the minus strand of NC_056721.1, from coordinate 3,833,215 downwards.
CAAAATATAGACGCTTTGAAGAAATACACAAAAAAACCAACAACTTAAAGATCTTCAGGAACGCATTTCGGTCTAATCTGCACAACGTTCAAGTATGTTTATCAAATCTAACATGGGGAGGATATCTGTCCAGATCACTGGCAGCCACGCGAAACACTATAATATATAATATGTGGACGGCTGTACATTGGACACAAAAAAGAGACAAAGACATGTTAAAAAGAGGACTGGAGCGTCTCTCTCTCTTCCTTCCGTGGACCCAACCCATGTCAAACCTGTACAACCTGCTACTGCAGTTTTGAGAATCCCTACCCTCCTTTCTTCAAGGAGCATCATTTAAAATTTTCCGGGTTTTTCCCTCTTACTTACGAAAGCCGGAAGCCAACTATAATTCTTGTTTTTTTTCATAAAGTCGACAGCTGTTTTCTTATGATCTTGACGTAAAACTGACCAGTTATCCAACAACGAAGCTAAAGCCTAGCATTGCTGCACTTGTGCTGTACATTGGTAATATCAAAAGTAAAATACACACATAGCATGAAGCTATTCGGCTCAGAATAAGTAAAGCCGTAATTGGTCATGAAATCACATTATAAATGCAGATGTTGAAGTCATGAAAAAATTGTGTTGAAAAAAACCCCCTATTATTTACTGTTGTGGCATCACAAGAAAAACAGGGGGAAAAAGTCATGAAATAGACTTCAAAAAAATCACTGAAAGAGGTGTTGGAGATAGTGATGGAAAAAAGAAATGATATATGCTAGCAACGGAGAGGGAAATAGGAATGTTGCGAGCTGGATTTGAACTCCTATTTCTCACATGAGCACCAAGGCGCAATATGTTAAGAAAATAACTACCAGGTTTCTTTATTAATAAAGGTGCCACAACACTCGAGAAATAGTGCGTAAAGAGCAATTTTATTTCTAAAATCCCATCTCTTAACAATTATCATGAGCCAGTGGAAGCCTAAAGCGTGGGACATTAAATGACGGAGCATCACTTTCACAGATTCTTGCCGGTCAGCAGTGCTCTGTGATGTAATCCCTAGCATGTAGCCGCTCCAAAACCATCAACAGACTTAGTCTTACAGCGCATGTTTACATATTTACAACGATCTCCAATGGGGCTTTCTCTCAGACCCCCAGATGCTCACTGTCCATCGCTCAATTTCCTCTCCAGACGATCAGTTCATACACCTTAAATCCTGACCAACATGCTTGTGGTTGCCAACATGTGACCCGCATTACATATGTAGCCGTTCCTCGGCATCTCAATGCACCGATGAAAACAGATCTCGGAAATCACTGATTTCATGTAAACACAAACCACAAGAAACATGACTCGTCCGATTACAAATGCGTTCTTTGCTGGTTAGGTGCTTGTCTCAAGTGAGTACAATAATCACTGATGAATTTAAGTAAGTATTTTTTAATTAATACTTTTCACTACGGAATGAATTCTAAATGTTATAATAAAGATTTAACAGAATTCATCTTGTTCATTTTCACAATGCTTTCTGAGATTGCCTCAGGTATGAAATACATGCGATGCTCCTTTAGAGTATGTCTCAGTCAAGCTGTCTTGTCATAAATAATTAAAGGGTTAGTTTACCTAAAACTGAAACTGCTGTCATTAATTACTCACCCTGACGTTATTTCCAACCCTTAAGTCCTTCGGAAAACACCAAAACATAGATTTTTGATCCAATCTGAGAGCTCTCTGATGCTCCACAGACAGATATTACCATGATCAGCACAATAGAAATGTAACAATATAGCCTAAATATACACACACACACACACACACACACACACACACATATATTATGTAAATGAAACATTTTGGATGCAATTAATCGCGATTAATTGTTGGGCGGCATCGATCGGCTTCATTTTTGCGGATTACTCGATTGTGAATTTTTTTCAATTTCTTCGAGCATAAAAGGTTCGGTTTTGTGGAATTTTGTGACTAAAATGTTGATGAAATAACGTATTAATAATTTACTCTCTTGTGTTTTGCAGATCGATGAAAGGATTATGGGTTTGGTGCAACTTGACATTAGAAAAAAAAAAGATAAAATCTTCATTTTTGAGTACTTTTAAAATGCCGCCTAATTTTTAAAGGGTCACTCCACCCCAAAATAAACATTTTGTCATCAATCACTGTCCCCCGTGTCGTTCCAGACCCGTAAACGCTTTGTTCATCTTCAAAACAATGTAAGATATTTAGAACGAAAAACCATGAGGCTTGCGACTGTCCCCTTAAAAGTCATTATTTCTGTTTTCTTTTTGCACAAAAAGTATTCTCGTAGCTTCATAATATTACGGTTGAAGCACTGAGGGCAGATGAAGCTTTCAGACGACGTCTGTCATACTTTCCTGGACCTGGACAGTGTTTATTACCTGGCGGTCAACGGGACAGTCACAAACCTCCTGGTTTTCATCCTAAATATCTTACATTGTGATCCAAAGACAACGAGGCTTTTATAGGTTTAGAATGACACGGGGGCGAGTGATTAATGACAAGTAACCCTTTAAGATCAAACATCTGCCTGTGGGCAACCCCGAAAATGCCCGCCGAGCAGACCTTTAGCTAGAAAGCTCGAATTCTTCCATATGGCTAAGAAAACAATGCAGGTCTACGCCACATGTGGAAAGAATCCGTCGCACATATCCAGTCCGAAACCAAAACGACCCACACCGGATGATCGACAGGAAATGATACAACCGGCGACAATTTCCAAGTCTGGATTCACAGACGCTCCGCAGCTGACCTCCACACCCCAGGTGCTGAGACCCCAGAACCAGCCCCCCTCGTGTTGAGCAGTAAGACACCGTTCCTCACGCGGCGTGCCGGTCCCAAGCACAAAGGAGAACACGCTGCCCTGCTATTTAAAGCGGTGAGCTCACCAAACACACTTGTCATGTTTTGCAGGCCCTCTTGAAGCTTCACAGCCAGCGCTAAGAAAACACAGTCACCGGAGAATAAAAAACAACGCAAATCTGACGATATTCAACATTTTGTAACATTATGGCTGAATTAATGGCTGCGTCATTACAAATATTAAAAACGATCACGTGGAACTCTTCTGTGTTCTTGATTTAGATTTAAAAAGAAAAAAAAAGCACGAAATGATAAAGATAGTGTAATGATGATGATGATGACTGGGTGTACCTGAAAGAAATTTAAAGGGCAGTCGCTGAATATTCTGTTGGGATAAAGTCTACCGGGGAGCATTCGTGTGAGAGAAGAGTTCATACTTCAACAAGTGTTCTGAAGGAAACTTCTGGAGCTATTTTTTCCTTGGCACCACTGTTACAGTCTGTCACATTTGTTACAAGAAATTCTCCTCTGATTGCTCACTGTAACCTTACACAACCTGAAAAACCTGTTCAATCTCTGCACGGCGAAACCCAGGGGTGCGCTGGTCTGACACGTGTGATGACCGAAGCGGGATGCGCAGGATCTTAAATGACTTATAAGACTATTTCTGATGAATGGGATTATTGCACTCCCTCGAACAGCTGTAACTGAATCATACCGATCGCTTTACGCACAACACCGGCCATTATAATTCAAGACAGAGAAATAATACTAAGCGGTCTAATTTTGTCATGAATAGGCTGGGTTTTATGAGTTATTGTTACAGGCTTAATGCTAATTAACCTACATAAAACACAAAGACGTCGCCAATATTATGTGAATTCTTAACCAACACTTTTATTGACACACTTTCAACTTTTTAGAGCATGGTTTAAACTTTCTGAAGTTTATTCAGTGGTTTTAAATGCTTTCATGATTGCATGTTAGGCAGCTGGCCTGATTGTAATAGCAAAATAAATAAAATAAAATAAAATAGAATTAAATTAAATTAAAAAATTTAAATTTATTTTAAGACAAAATTGTTTTGGGCAGCCATTTAGAAGATTAGGAAATAGCAATTGTTTATTTATTATTTATTTGCAAAGATTTTTTACTTCTCATATATATATATATATATATATATATATATATATATATATATATATATATATATATATATATATATATATATATATATATATATATATAGACCATAAGATGCACATATGTAGTTTGGTTAAAAAATAAAATGAATAAATAAAAATTGCAAACCAATCCTTATTTGTTCTCCATTAGAAGATAAGCAATGAAACCATAGTTAAATGTAAACAAATGATTTGCTCTACTGAATTAGTATAACAAACTTTCTCATACTCATACAGTGCTTTTATTCCGCTGATGCATGTGTATATTGAAATATCAGTAAAAAGTATACATCTGCACTTCCAGGTGTGTGAGTGTGCCATGCAACATCACTGGAGCGGCTCCGAGAAAAATGCCAAAAATGAGAATGATGTGAAAACTGCAGCGCGAGCGCAATGAGTGCGAGAAACAAAGGAGCGCAATAAGAGTTGTGCACTTACCTTATACGCAAACCTCTGCTGTACAGCGGGCAAAAGGGGATTTCGGGCTTTATCTCATTAGCGCATTTACAAATGCAAACCACGCTGCTGTTTTTGAAGAAATATTTCTCCTGATTTGACAGTAAAGCTGGAATGTGAAGTATGACTTCGGTATGAAATCACGGCGAAACCGAGCGGAGCGCTGGAGGAGGAGTCACGGAGGAGGAGGTCGTCGAATCCCCGCCCACTCCAACTTCACAGCCAATCCCAGGCGTGGGGATCGGTGGAGATCAGCTCATTGGCTGAGCCCGTGTCTCAAAACCTAGACTGCATTTTTGGGCATGACATACTTTCCTAACTGACTCAGCTGACTAACACAATGAAATGAAAATTAAAATAAATGCACATTTTTGTTATAACTCACGCTGTTTTGTTCTTTGGGCTTTTGGGACATCATAAAAGCGCAATTAATTCAGACTAACGCGTTTTATTTGTCTTTATTTATTTAAACTCTTTATGAACGCAATATTTTATTCAGTCTTTTATTAAACTTAATGCATTCCCCGGCACTGACTATTACTTGATATCACACATTTATCATGAAGACGTGTAGCTCATCTGTATATATCTACAGGACGTTTCATTCATATCAGGCGTTAAATAGACGTTTATTAGATGTCTTTATTATGTTTAAAATATATAATGTATCAAAAAAAAATGTATAACTGTTCATTGTTAGCTCAGGTCCATTAAAATATTAAGATAGATATAGCTTATATATATATATATATATATATATATATATATATATATATATATATATATATATATATATATATTTATTTATTTATTTATTTTTTTTATTAATTTTTTTTTTCAATTTACTACTTTATTTATTTTATTTTTTTTGTACATATTAACTAACATTAACAAATGAAAGTGTTGCCGACCTTGACGCTTTAAACATGTATCAGGGCAAAATAAACTATTTAACTCCCTAGCTTTCCTCTAAAAGATTTGTATTAATAGCTGTTTCCAAACATGTTTTCCAGACACTCCTCGTCTCTTATTGGTCGGTCAAAGAGGTAGCCCCGCCTCAGGCTCACGCCATTGGTTGATGTCGACAAAGAGTTTCCCCACAAGAAGCCGCTCGTTAAAATTCATGAGTGCTGCTTTTACAGAGAGGAGTGTCGGATTTTATATAGTGACCTCTGACGGATAATTACATATATACTTTTTATTTTAATAGAGCAGTGCAAAGAAAAAATGCATTTTAAGTGTCGCACTCGTGCATTTGGTCACAGCCGAAGAATGCACGTGTAGACAGGTGTACGTTTAGTTTTTATATTACAGAATTAATATCAGAGGGGACTGAACACGTTCAGACAGGTGAGAACAGGCCCTTGTGAATCTACACGGTAGTCTGCTGCCCTCAAAGCCTTTTCTGAAACAGCACCACCCTAAGGACAACTTCGGTACTTCACCATAAAGCACTCGCTGTAGTTTGCTCTTCCACATCTTCCCTCCATCTTGTCCCAGTGTGTCAAAAATTATAATGAAAATAATAAAATATAAGAATTAAGCACTATGACGCAACAGTATTTCAATATTTATTTTAATTCAGCATTTGATCCATTAAGTCAGAGATCTCTGATAATTCTCCAAATGTGGGCAAAAGATGCATCACAAAGTATTATAGAGTCTTTCTCATGTTAATGCACGGGACATACATTAGTTTAATTTAAAAAAACAAAAACAAAATAAACAAACAAACAGTTTTGAAATCCTTGATGTCCTTAATGCGTGGGCAGGAATTCATTAAATATAAATGAACGAAACTAATCACTTTGTTTCAGCAGAAGAATATGTAAAGGCATGCACATTAGACATAAATAGTAAAACATACCAAAAATACCGAAAATAAAGCAACATGATACTACAGTTTCAGTACACATATTCTAGTAAATTTGAAATATAAAAAAAGACAAAAAATGCACATGTATGCATATTTTTATGTTTTGCACCTCATAAGTTTGAGAGGAAAATCAATTATATATATATATATATATATATATATATATATATATATATATATATATATATATATATATATATATATATATGTATATATATATATATATATATATATATATATATATATATATATATATATATATATATATATATATATCATTCATTCTTTAATCTCAGTACAACATAAAATATAATCAAAAATCTTTTGCCATTTTATGTAGCCACATACATGCAGAGACGTACGTTTGACGCCTGGCTCTGGTGTCAGTTTCTGTTCTGTATCCAGGATGAGTGCATCCCAGTCACTTTCAGGCACAGTGGAAATCATAAAAATGTCCCACATTATCAAATAACACGTCGTACTTCATCGTCTTCCCGACGGCGAAGTTACCGTGTGTTTCTCTCAGAGATATGACTCTTGTGCCTCGTGTTCATTCGCAGGCCAGTTTGCCGTCAAAGCTGGACAGAGCGATAGCGAAGGCTTGCACCGCACACATGGGGTAATTATAGTCCAGCGTGAACATGTCGTCTGCCACCCTTCCAAACTGCATCACAATGTAGCTATCTGAAAAAGAGTCGGAGTAGCTTTTACGTTCAGGCTACAATAATACAAAACAGAAAACGGTTCCAGCGCAGTAAGGAATTATCAGAACAATAGATGCTACGGTGTTGACCAGTGCGACTCACTGTCTTTGCTGTGGACGATCTGGAAGTTCTTGACAGAGGCCTGCGTGACCCGACCGGAGAAGTTGAGGACGTAGGAAGCGGTGTCGTCGTTCCAGACTGGGGTTTTGTTGTGGAGTTCAATCAGGTTGTCCATATGTCTGTTTTGGTAGCGCGTGAGTATGCTGTCGTTGTCCTTAAGGGTAAAATAACAGATTTGCCGTGCGTGAATAATTGATTGATGTAGTGAGCGTTGGAGTTTCTGGGTCCAGCTAGCTATCGTTATCGGGACGTAATGGCTGGTGGTTAAATGTTGAAAGCAGTTTTAGCAGCAACAGCTTGCAGTAAAAGCTAAATCTCGACCCGGCCTCATAAAAATATATACCTCACCGTTTATAAAAGACTGTGTTTATGTACCTCACTGCACGTTTCGAAGAGAAATGTCCGCTGAGTTCAAAAACGCGTTTCTTTATGGTCTCTAAAAATGTCTCAAATGGCAGTAAAATTCATTGGCAAATAGTCCTTAGCGCAAAAAACAGTGCTTTGTTTAAGTTTAAATTTGGTAGTCCACTTTAGACAGGCTGCTAACTGTGAGTAACTTTGTAACTAAGTGCTAACTAACTGTCGTTAATTTGCAACTCCATGTCTAGAGTAGAATAGGTTTACATATGCGTAAAGTTTCTGATCGTCAGTATGTTGTATATGCATCAAAATAAAGCATTAGAAGATATTAAGCAGGCAGCCTACTAATACTCTAAGTTACTCACTGTTAGTAGACTGTCTTAAGCGGGTTAAAGAAATAAAGCGTTACCTTTGCTTTAATTTAGACATTATTGAAAATTTGCAATCAAAGCTTATTGAAAAAAGCCACTCTAACGCGTTTGAAAATAGGAAACCGCATTTACTAAATCTGACCCTAAAACAAACGGGCAAATGTGAAATTAAAAATGCATTCGCTTAAGCAACCATGCAATTTTTGCTTCTCCAAGTCTTTAATCTATTTAACTGTGACACGTTTGACAGGATTTTTACTCGAGTGTTTCGTATCAAATGCAGTGCTGTACCAGGTGCGCTACTGAGCACGTTTACCAAATAAGAAAAGCCAAACGTATGTAGCCGGTTATGTGACGCAAGCGTAAAAATGTATAAGAACACTTATCGTATGCCAAGCTAAAAGTGTTCATAACACAGTGTTGTGTCTATATTAATCCATAATCATAATCTGTAATGATGATTTATGTGAAAAGGAATAAAAGTTGTTGCTGTTTTACTGTCACTAATGCTCACTTCAGCCATAAACTGCAGTGAATTGAACTAGTTTTTTAGATTTTGAAGCACATGTTTCTAATAAGCCTATGTTTATTAAGTCTAATTTACTTGCTTGCCTTTGTTGTGGCATACCACGGTCAGAAATAGCAGTGCGTTAATAACTGAACTTACCGTTCGTGGACATATCGGCACTCGCTCATTATCGTCATCCATGCCTGGGATGATGACAGTCATTTTTCTGGGCCCTTTAAACCCCAGCACATTTGTTTCCTGGACAGAAAGACCAGTGTATACAGGGTGCAAAATTTAGGAGGGGGTCTCAAAAAAATATGTTAATGTGTTCTTCTGATGGACATTTTTAGTTTTGTGTAATGTGATCATAGTGGAATACTATCAAAAACAGCAAACATATCATTCATTCATTCACTTTAATAAAGATAACCATACATGCTAAAAAGTGAGCTCCGCCGGTGTCCACGGTACAGTTCAACACTAAGTGAGTACTCACGTAAATGATAGCCGCTAGCTCTTGCCGGGCGTTAGACATGTCTCTGAGCGCACGGTCAGGGTTGAGGCCGTTGTCAAACACTGTGAACTTGGTACCCATGAGATTGGACCTGAAGAGATGCCAAACCGTAAAATCAAGAAGGTGCAGTAGCTCATGCCTGCTAGTTTTGGTACGTTTTATATCATGCAGGTTACCTCAACTTTCCAATAAAATTTTCTCCGCCTCGCGACAGGTCAGTGGCATCTATCGATATCAAATAATTAGACGTCGCACTCTTTTTTCTTTTTCGACCAGCCAGTAGGAAAACCTGCAGGATGGGGTGGAAGAGGACCTCAAAATCACGTCGGCATTTCAACTGCCCTCTCATTTACTAGAAAACCTCGTAGAATTGTCTGAACACAAAAGTGAGAGCAAGTCACCTTCTTGTCATTGTCTAGATGAAGGTAGTAGGTGGGGTAGAAGCCCCTGTCCATGCCACGCTTGTCTCGCGTCACTTTACACTTGATGGTGGTTCCCTGAGGTGCAGGCTGAAGAACAAACTCCTCAAGGTCATCGAACTCGATCTCTGGTGATGGAGGCCTCTCCTCCTCCTGTCACGAGACAGATAATACCTTTCAGAATATACATGCTTGCCCTCAGGATGGCATTGCCTCAGTATACAGTAGCCTTGCCTTTTTACTTTTCCTGCCTTTGCCTTTCTTCTTTCTGGGCACTTCTATATCCTCATCATCACTTTCATCAGATTTAGCAGCGTCTACATGTCAAACAAAAGTTATTGTTGTTATTATAAGGAGTTTTCCTTGAACGTTTAAAATAAAAGTGATTGATGTACTATGCTCTAGAGCTGAAAAAAAATGTGTGCAGACATTTTCTAGTTAATTTCCCAGGTGGGTCAGACATATTAATTAGATGTGTATGTAGCATGTAACCACACTTAATGTAAAGTGGGACCCGAAATATGAAGTAAATGTTGTGCTGTTCCTTCATTCACACTCAATCATTCACTTACTCTTTTTCTTGTTGTTCTTCTCTTTGTCCTTATTAGTCTTGTCTTTTTTCTTGTCTTTGTTTCCTCCAGCCTGAAACATGGAGGTGGAGTTGGCGGTGGATTTCTTTTTGCTCTTGCTGGGTTTAGTCTCTGGCTCGCTCTCATCGCTGTCAGACTTGATGACTGGAGCTGATCCAGCCAACAAATTTAACAATCACACCATTAGTAATAAGTATTCTTCAAAACACTGTGAACAAGGATGCATAGAATTGCATTACGAATTATTTAATGAAACATTCCAAAGAATGTTCAGGTAATAAAAAAGCCAAACACCTGTAGATTTGTGTGTGTGTGTGCTTGTCTATGCTAAAGGAATAACCTTTTCATTTTTGACAGAGAGGACTGGCCTGCGTTTGTCATGTTTATCTAAAAGTGTAAAAATGCAAACAGGTTTTGTGTAAGGTGTATGGCTAGGGTTAGAGGTTAGAAAATATTGTTTGGTCAGTATTCAAAAAAATAATGGTCCCCACGATTCAATTAAGCATGTGTGTGTATTGCATTATTTTCATTTTAGTAATTTAAATTAAAGTAATTTACATTTTTTTCTAAATTCCAAGACATATATTTTTTCTTTCACTTTACAGAAAGGAGAAGTCATAATTAGACCACAAATTTGACAGGATTTGTGAGATTCACAATGATGTTCTAGCAATACTATGATTAATGTATAGTGTTTTAAGAAAAGTTAAATTACCTTTCTTTTTTGCGATAAAATCTGGTTTGTCTCCATTTATCTGAAACATAGAAGCTGGCTCCTTTTTAGCCTTGGCTGTCTTTCCTCTGCTTTCTGATTCACCTTTACTCTCTGCAGAGATAATACGTTAGATTAAAAGTTAGATCAAATAACTCTGCCTACAACAAAACCTACACTGTAAACATGACCATGTTTTCAACAGAAAAAAACCTGAAAATGCTACAGTGAAAACCTGTTAAATGTTTAACGGTAAACAGATGTTTTTTTCTTTAAAATCACTATGTTTCTTTGTAGTTTTTCTTATTATGTTTATTAGGGTTGTCTGTTACATCTAATGTTGTTAAATTAATGTTTATTGCATATTTCAGTTTAATCTCACCATGATGGTGTTTAGTGTTTGTGTGAATGACTTCTATATATATTTATATTTAAAAGCTGCATGTGATGGGCTTTGGTTCGTCATGTGACTTTCTCATCTCTGCCTGCATTTGGTGGTTATCAGTGTATATCAAAAGTACAAAACAGATTTCAGCACTTTAATAAGTTGGTATATTAACATTATGTCAGTTAATGAAATTACGGTATTTAACTGTAAATGTAACTTAAAACGTTGTTACCGCATTTTTTTTACGGTAGAATTCCGGCAACCACAGCTGTCAGGTTTTCACTGTAATTTTACAGATTTTTTACAGTGTAAGGTTGATGTATGAGTCACTGAAGCTAGAGTTCATTCACAGGGTATTTAGCTGAGAGTCTTTATGTGATAGTCAAGTCAGGACCGGTTCCCAGAACTCCTTAGGCTTATTCAGGTAAAGAGTGTCTTTCAATATGAAAATTATGCTGCTGATGGCTCAATACATAAAGGACAACCAGAGAGATTTAGCCTAAATGTCAAAACAGCTTAGTCTCAGAGAGCCATTAGCCACTTCTTATGTCTTTTCTCCACCCACTATATTGTTAAACTTTTGAAACATGCTCTTCACATCCCTCTGTGAAGGTTTTCATTCATCTAGGTCTTTGCTGAACGTCTAATAAGTTAGCAGCTGGACTTTGTTTTTCAATTGTTGAAGTAATTTCTCCACTTATCCGAGTGGCTTGATCAGACACCCCCTGAGGAGCTCACCATCTGTCTTTAACAACAGGAAAAATGAGGCCAAGCCTTTACAAGATGAACGAACGGATCCCTAAAAGCGTAACTAAAAACAAGAGTCAAATTCACTTGAAAGTGCCCCACTTCGGCTCATAGATAAAGCGGAGTGGTGATCTTTAAGACAGATCTCGCGTATTGTTCTGACTAATCTTCTTAGCTCACGAGATCTAGAGCTAATCCTCTTCCTGAGCAGCAAACCCCCATGCATGTGTACATAACGACATTAAGAGTTACACACACTGAAGCCATTGTCTAACGGTTTCCTCTGACTCGATACCTCAAGTGATTGGCTCAGAGGGGGAAAAAACAAACAAAAAAACCAAAAGCCGTTTTCAGGGACCAAAAATACTCTCGATAAACACTCCCCAGCAAAGTTGAGAGCGACTCTTACAATAACATAAATGCTACTTGACTGTTGAAACGAATGGAGCAGGGCCCAAAGTGACCCTTGGCCTCGCTCGTTAGCATGCATTCAAGTGTGAATACGCTCAGCTGACCTTTGGCCTTTGGTTTCTTTTCTTTGGTGGTTTTCTTTTTAGTTTTCTTCTGTGAGGTCTCCTCTTCGTCATCCTCGTCATCCTCATCATCGGATTCTGATTGAAAAGACATCAGGGTTGAAGGACGAATCGTATCAACGACTAAGACAATGAAATAGATCCTAAAATTAGTCAATAATACAGAGTTTTGGACTATGCCAGCTCTACTTTATGGGGAGAGTTGCATGTTTTAATTAAAAATGTAACTCTCCCCATAAAATAGGGCTGGCATAGTCCAAAACTTTGTATTATTGACTAATTTTAGGACCTCTTAAATGACGTCCCTCTTTCAATTGAAGGAATAGTTCAACATGAAAATCAGTGGGGGCCAAAAACAGTTCGATTAGCAAAATGGGGATCTTATCTTTTATCTGATTGTAAAAGCGTCCTTGTCATGCAAATATATTGAAAGAAACATATTGGCAATATGTGATTACTACTGTATAGTAGATGTAGGTTGAAGAAATCAACGATTTCTTTTTGAAGGGCTCATATTGATGATGATTCCCCCTGTATTATATCAGACAGCTGAAAGGTTTGTGACTGTTCTTGTGGAGCCATCAGCCAGTCAGTGTTGTCCAGACTCAGTCACCTACAAAATGTACACTGAAATAAAATGTAAAACCTAATACAATAACCGAGAAGGCCAGCGGACAGATTTCTACAGGTTTTTAGGCATAATTTACAACCACATTCATAGTTCACATTCTTTCACTCAAATCAATTGACATGACAATTCCTATTCGCCCTTTTTAAATGAAATATTTAAACCGCTTGCAGTAAACCTGAGGAAGAATGACTGACCCCAACATTGCTAGTAATTTCACAACGATTCAAGTTTCATACATTTTTCAATTTTATCCAACGCACCTATGATCGACGCTATACAGTATCTTCTATTAAACATCCAGTTTAAAACGGAAAACATGTCACTTTGTTCCCTATAGCACCACTGGTTTTCAAAAATGGACGCATTGATCTTCCTGTTCAGTAAAATATTCATTTGTCCCAGTTGATTATTAAAAATCACATGTACCTTTCTTCTTCTTAGGAGTGCTCTTGGCCTTCTTTTTTGTGTTCTTCTCTGATGCTTCTTTGTCCTTCTCGGTTTTCTTCTTCTTTACCGCTTTGCTTTCTGCTAAGAAATAAGTAATTGACATTTGTTTTAACAACCATAGACCATTCAACAGCTGATCAACACGTCCCAGCAGAGTTAACCCCAAGTGTAGTTTATCACTAGCGTCCATTTCAAGACCTACAAACGTCTTTTTGTGACACGGTTAGCTTTTTGCAAGCTAATACAATGTTTCTTTTTGACCACAGACTTCATTGTCTACATAACCATTGTCTATTTCATTTCTCATCCAAATACACCAAATCCTATAAGATGAAGTCCTAACAGTTAAAAGCGTGTTTGAGATGCATCAGACTGACTCTTTGAGGGCGTGCTGTCCTCATCTCCTGACAGCTCTTCACTCTTTTTAGCTTTGCTCTTTTTGGGTTTGGCTTCAGTTCCCTTGGCCTTTCCAGAATCCGCCTCAGGCTTCTTCTTTTTTGTCTTCTGCACTGTAAACGAAGACAATGAATGGCCTTTTCTTCGTGGATTTTTGTGATGGTCGCTAAAATTGAAGCGGAGGTTTTGTACGTACCCATTGCCGCAGATCAACGAAAGCGGGCAAAATAATGAACAGAATACATTAGAAATTAATACACGAGTCACTTTAGAACAGGTAACACTTGTTAACTGTTAACTACGACTTTTCCCTCAACAAATTCTTAATTTAGTTAGTAAGGTAGTTGTTATTGGGAAGGGTTAGAATAAGGTTATGTACAATAAGGCTTTAATATGTGCTTAATTAGCACTAATAAATGGCTAATATTCTAGCAAAATAAAAAAACTAATAGTTAACTGTAAAATAAAGTGTTACCCATGAGTCTCTTATTTAAGCTACTTCGTTTACACGTTTCTTACACCTTTCTTAAGGCAAATAATCAGTCAGAAGTGTCTGTACATTCAAACAATGCTCGAACAAAAGAGGTTCAATCTGTTTGACTGGACGGTTTAAGACGTGACCTCTTACGTACAGAACGCCAAGGGAGGCCAGACTAGGTTAAGGATATGGAGAAAGTCATAGTCTTACACAATGTAGGCCGGACGTCACAGCCTGCTTCTGTACTGCACGGAGTGGGGAGCATATAATCTGATTAGTTCCCATCTTAAATGAGTATTTATAGACCTCACTTTAACAAAGAGCAAAGACAGTGGGATCCTTGATCACATGGGGATTTTACGGAAAACCCCTTCATAGGCCGCTAGCCAAGGGAGATTCTGTATGACGGAAGAAATATCGTCCGGCTAGTTTTTAATTAGAGTTAATGTTTAAGCACTTTTCATAATTTCAGTCGTGTCTACTCGAGGGTCAGCGAGTTTCAGTGCCATGCTCCAGTGGCCTCGATCAACCCCTCTCTGACATATTCTTTCGCCTTTTCTCCTCCCTTTTTACGGTTAAAAATGTAACAGGATACGCAGGGAAAAAGGAAACAGATGCAAAAAAAAATATTTCCTGTTTTTGGAAAACAAACATTTTGAAACATTTAACGTGGAAAGCCTGCTCTCAATTACTTTCAATGACAAAAAAAAAAATATTTGAGAAAAAAAACTATGTTTATATCTTGTTTTAATCATTAAACATTAATATCAAATTCTTAAAAATGTTTATTTATTAATTTAATTTAAACCTGGCATTTAACCAATAAAGAGGTACCAGGAACCGTCTAGAACAACAACAAGAGCCAACTCAATCCATTACGAAAGCAGTGCTTTCCTTTTCTAAAGCCTTTCTGTATCCTGCCGACAGGAAAATGCAATCATTTTGATGATCAAAGAGTCGTTTCAGCCAATCAACATGTTACACAATGCCTAGGCTATGAATTATACCTATCTTAAAGCCTAAATGCTCCCTTGGCTTTTTTTAATCCAGTGTCGAATGTATTGCCTTCTTCATAAACAAGAAATATATTTCAAAACAGCTTGAATCCAGTGATGCATACACCAACCCTAACACTAAAGCTGGCATAAAATATTGACGAAAGGCTTTCCTTTATTAAAAAGATGTTTGATCATATAGTTTATGGGTAGATTAATCAATTTTAGATTCGTGGATAGGATGAGATGGACTGTTCCTCGCCATCTTAAAATATAGCTACAGATTGGTAGATAAACCGGTTGGCTCTATGTAAATCACAACATACTGCATGTTATGTCCTGCAAAGGAACAAACACAAAACCCTAATCAATCAAACAGACTTGCATTAACTTCATCTGACAAACCTAGGCTTGTTCAGTACCTTCTAGTTCACGTGTGTATGCCTGGCACAGAATGATAAACATTTACTGCCTAAAACATCCAGTATTATAGGCATTTTTAACTCTTTTCAGCTCTAAGACACGACAGCTAAGATGTACCTTCTCTGAAGACATGGTTATCGAGATGACATCGGTTCGATAGTAAAAGTCCAGGCAAGAGAGCGGATGAAGCGCTCATGTGTGTTTATATGAGAGTGCGCTGAGGGCGTCAGTGTGGCTGATTACGAAGGCTAGTTGAGTCCAGAGAGCTTGATAATAGGATTCGGTGTAAAGCCCATCTGCCTCAGGAGCAACCAAAACAACTCAAGAGGAACGCACCTTTTACCCACAAAATAAAATAAGTTTCCGTTATTGCGTTAGATAAAAAGGTAAGCTGTCACAGGCATAGTACATTATTTATCTCTAAAGTGTGTGTGCGTGTCACCTACCTCAAAGTTACATATTAGTTGCTAAAGTGTACATATTAGTTACTCAATGGTAGGTATGTCATGGACGCAGCTTTTGTACCTTTCTTCTCTAAGAGTGTTAGGTACAAATCTTAAGAGGTACCGTACTGACCCCCCAAATGGTAACTCAATATGCTTTAAAAGTACACATTTTAAGTAAGCTTACACAGGGTGTCAACCCAGTTAGTTTTGTACTTTTTTTCAGCGGTTATGCAGATTATTAATGACATTTTTACATTTGGGAAGGAGTTTCGTAATATTTTAGCAACAGCGTTACTCAGAATGCATCATCTTAATAAGTTTGTCATCCAAAGAGCATCTTCACCTTCAGCGGAAGAGTGTATTTATTTAATAACTTATTATTTAACTAACTTATTTATCCAAGAATGTTATTCTTTGGGTGTTTAAACTGAGACATGCGCAAACGTACACCAACACCTGATGCATGACTCACCTGCGCTGACCTTTTGGAGTCATTGTTAGGAGGGCTAAGAGATAAATCAGCATTATTAGCAAAGCAGATACGTTTATTACGATATTTGTGGTAAGGCCCTGCTCACCAGTCTTCTGTCCAGACCTCCTGTAAGATCTCTTTCTGCAGAGGCATGGGGTGAAGACACCAAAACCTCCCGGTTCTTCTCCAATGAGATCTCCAAAGCTCACCCAGTCAGCCGAATCAGAAAAAATAATAATCTCAGCGTTCATCAAAGCACGCATCAAAAATATTACCGGTGATTATTAACGTGGCCTATGAGACACGGCACGTCTTTTGCGTGCAGGCTGGGTTTTACTGGTTGTCTTGAAAGACCAATAAGATGAGAGCGCTGTTTCCCAGCGTGCTTTTAGCATTAGTGTGCCATCTGTCAATGGGGGACAAACCATTACAAAACCAGTCACTGGAGGTCTAACCCATCCACTTGCAAAGATTTAATAGGATTGTGATCAGAATTAGAGGGAGCCACATGTCTCTTTGGGGGAGCTCACACATAGGTACATTAAAATCATGCTCTGTTAATTAAATACAGTAGAGAATAAGTTACCATAAGAGCAAGTGATTCATGTCTCATTATAGCATGACGGTGATTCATTTTATTTTTTGATACTTGTATTATAATGATTTAGATGCTAAGGGTAGAGAAATGAATAAAACAATGTGCATTTCAAGAATACAAAAACAACAACATTAAAAATAGCTTTGTAATAGTAAAATAATACGTCCTAAACATTTGAAATAATGGGACTTATAGAATATAAACAAATATTTTCTTTCTACTTTGGAATTTCACGTTACTTTACTATCCATTTCTGAGTGAAACATCACTTTTTTGTTTGTAGAATCACAAATAATCATGTTTAAACGATACTAAATAGTATAGCAAATGTACCTTTTAATGGGGTTCGTATGTGTAGCTTTTCATTTTATTTTATTTTAGTGTTTCTTTATGTAGTTACCAATACTTGCCACAAGAGGGTATCACAGTATTTATTGTAGTTGGGATAAACTCAGTTCATTCAAGCCATAGTTCTAATGTATTTAAAATATAGTGCAAACTGAAGCGCTTTTCTGTCATAATGCATGTGTTATAAAACTGTGTATGTTAATTAACACAGTGCGTTTACCCTTTAACACTCTTTATACTGACCACACAATAAATGATCGCAACTTTTAATAACATGCAATGTTCAGATGCGTGTGAAGGCGTCCCGTGCATTAACAGCTCCATCCAAAGCGTGCGCTAATTGAACCTCTCCATTTCCCGTCTCCATACTCGCAAGCGTGTGGGCCGGCTGCCAAGTGTTGAAAACACGACCGCATCTTTTAACCTGTAGCTTTAATTATGAGCCTGAAGTAGGGTGTCAGAGTTCAGTGGCCTGGCACACATCTCCTCCTGACCCGCGGGGTCCAGCTCTGTCCTCTGTACCCCTCTCCCTGCCTGATTATGGCAGTCTAGACTAATGGATCTCCTGGCCGGCTCTCTCTCTCTGACAGCCTTCCCAACAACTGGCATGGTGCCCAAGAGAAGCCAGTGAATTGACCCACTGTGGCGAAGCTCCTCGGGCCTTAAAGGGACAGTGTCACGCTGCAACCTGCTGCCGACCGACTTCCTGTGTGCTTTTTGTGTTTTCGCAGGGGAAAGTACGGGGTGAATTTAGGTCAATCCGGACGTATTTTCTCAAGGGCAAAACTCTGCCTGAATTCATCCCTAAAGTTCAGGTTTAGATTTCAACTCCCGACAGAATCAAATACACGTATGCGTCATTTTAAATAATGCATGCTCCGTTGAACTGGCCAGAGGAAAAACTCATTCAAAATGCTGTCACTTTGAAATATGGACACTTAAATGCACGCTAATCGTAGTTAAACGAAAAATTACTATGATTCATATTCATATTAAATGCAATTAGTTGGATTAGTTGCTTTTTGACCTTTTAGACATTAGACATGCTAATTTTAGACATTATTATAAGTGAACTTTTAAAAATTGCTCTTAAGCGTGTAAAGAAATGCATGATACTGAGGTCTTTATTTCATTATGTGCAAGTAAATGTTCTTTTTTTTAGGTTTTTAAGTAGTTCAGTATTATTATAAATATAGTGCGTCTACGCAATGTTTTTGTGTGACGTGTTTTGCTCTTATTGGAGTTTTGTGTCGTTAGCGAAGCGAGGGAGCTAGCATTGGAACGGAGCCCGGGACTGATGTCTCTCTCGGTGTAAAGTGTTGGCACGAACGTCTTGTTCAGGATAATGCACACCCTAACAGATTTTCAGGGTACAGGACGCTCTACATCGAAGGAAATCAAACAAAAGTAAATGAGAAACTACGGATAATATGATAGCGTCCTTAGGGGACTGAAGTACGGGGCAGAGTGTGCCTTATTTTGCAAACACACACACAAATACACAAAGGGAGGGTGTTAAACAAAGAGGAGAGCAGGCGATGTAATGAAAAGGAACAAAAGGCGCACGGGAGGTGTTCTCTTTTCTAATAAAAGGCTGTCAGATGATTTGTCATGAGTTACAGTACAACAGGCTCGGCGCGCTTGAAAGATGGCATATTCTGACGCCCTCACAGAGAGCAGATGGAGGGCAGTGTGAACAAGTGCACATTTCTCCCTCGGGGCCTTCTCAAATGCTCCTGTCCTCTCACTGTATCCACACACACACTCACTCTGTGGTGCTATGGTTTCTAACTTCTGAACTGAGTCGCTTTCTCTTAAAGCGCCCCTATTATGCATTTTTAAATAATTGCAAAAAATTGTAACACAGCTCCAGGTGACTGAAAACGTCCTGCAAAGTTATAATTCTGAAAGTGCACCGTGTGTGAAGTTATCGTCTCTCAAAAGAAAGATCCGCTTGTTTGTTGGTCTTTTCTTCTTGGTCTGAACGAAAATGTAAATTCGTTCTTCGCCACTAGATGTCGCTTTTGGAGCAGTAAAAATACCTGTTTCCACGGTAACGCTGTACACAAAACAGCACCGAGTTCACAAACACTGCTTTATCAGACGTTACACACATGATGAGATTAAAATGAGACCAATCGACCAATCACCAAAGATTAAAGGAGGAGTATAGAAAAATGAATAATTTAGTGAATCGAATACAAATAAACGACGATGCGCTATGCTTTAAATTGCACAACTTGCATGTTGTGTATTTGAATATATTTTTGATGGCTTGTATGTAATGATAATGTTATGAATTAAGAACGTTTAACCTTACATTTATGCATATAAACCTTAAGTAATCAGAAAATTTTAATGAAGTACTTTAATGTTCTTTAGTATGTTAGTCACATCAAAATAAGTGGTTTTCTTTAAAACAAATATGAAAACAACGTAAATTCATGACTTAAGCCTTGATTAATAATTAATTTAATGATATTATATTATCTACATGTTTTTAAAAATACATGGAATATATATAAAGCATACTTTTTCACAAAAGAGTTTTCAGACATTTCTGCTTCTTATAGACAAAACCTGTTTGATAGTTTACAGGACAGATTTATGACTTACAATTGTGAGATAACAGATATATTGGGCCTCATTCATGAAACACTTTCTCTGTAAATCATTCATAAGACCAAGCTGACCGAATCTGAATGGGTACAAAATGCAGTTCTTCCCGAAATATGAAATATTAAATTAAATAACTTTTTTAACGTACAAAACAGAATTTGGAGCTATTTCTGAAGACATTTCCCATTCATACGTGAACCCAGTTTGTAAAACCATTCTCATGTTCACTGCGTATTTAATTCAAGTTGACCTTTTTTCTGTTTTATAAATGAGATCCATAGATCCGTAGTGCGTTTATGATAATCTTTTGTAAATTAATCATTTATTCGTCAAACAATGCCATGGTCTATGAGTGGAAAGCCTTTCTTGGTTCGGAAATGCTGCAAGGGTTACTTATAAACTAAAGATATTTATAGTTGGGTCGCACTGTACTAAATAAACACACCTGTATCGCTAACTCAAACGTCTATGTAAAAATAAGTCATTTTTGTACATTTTCCTAGTTAAACGAGATAACTCTAGGCCCTCATGCTTCTCTTATCAGTTCGTCGGCATATTATGTCAGTCAGAAGACCAGACTATTTTCATGGTACTACTTAAGAGTATAGGGGCATTCTGGGAAGCTATTTTATTAGTTCATTTAAGGCCTAACATAAACACGGAGATATCAAGAAACTTTAGAAATGCTTTCTCGGTGAGCACTGGAAATCGACAATATAGACAGCACTACACGATATCTTGATATTTTTCTGCCTATGACAGCATGCATTATATAACTTGATATTTGTGCTCTGGAAATGTTTTTTTTTTCCACAAGCTGCAATAAAGAATGCAAGAAACAGTCTACTCTAGAGATTAAAATAATTGTGTTTTCCTCGCTGTTATGGACTAAAACGACAGCATTAGGTTTATCAGCCTCGCTCACCAGTGGATCTTCTGCAGTGAATGGGTGCCGTCAGAATAAGAGTCCGCACAGATGATAAAAACATCCCAGTAATCCACAAGAAATGGCTCCAATTGAAACCACTTTCAGCTAAAATACGTATCTATATATTCCATAATAACACTTCCTTTGGTGAAAAAGTCCATCTCTGGTTGTCCTCTCATATTAAAATCCACCCACAAACAGAGCTGCTCTGGACCGTTTTCATATTTAAACCAAGCATTTATCCCCCACATATTTCTCTCCTGACTCAGACAAGATGAAGGAAATCAGTTTGAAGTTGATGATGGATTTATTTCTTACAAACACACAGTTTTTTCAAGTCAAAAAGCATTAGTTGACAGACTGGATTAGTGCGGCTGTTTGGACTCTCATTGTGACGGCACCCATTCACTGAAAAGGATCCATTGATGAGCGTAATGCTACATATCTCCAAATCTGTTCTGATGAAGAAACAAACTCATCTACGTCTTAGAGGGAAAGAGAGTGAGTACAAATGTAACATTAATACTTTATGGATTTTTTTTTTATACAGCGCATGCAAATATTATGGCTTTATAGCATTTTGGAAAATGTCTGCTTGTTAGTGTCCCAAGCTGCACTGAAGCCACAAACAAACTACAGGGACTCATTTCAGTAAACACAGACGGCCTATACCGGCCTCAGCTCTGTGGAGCATATAAAGAAGCCATATTAAAACATTAAATGTCACTATATTTTACTTTTATAGATCGTCACCTTCAGCCTTCCCACATTTTTAGGGTGTGTTTGGCAGGTTTCAAAGCAACATCATGACACACGTTCAGTGTTGCAATAACACGAAGCCCTCAGGGATCGGGGTGGCGTGTTGTGATGTAGCTATTTCTCCGAGCTCTGTCTCTCCCTCTGAGAATCTGGGTTAGAGAGACATGTGTCCTGACTTGACCGGGGTTTTACAGGCGGGGCCATTGTTGATTAGTAACTGGCAATAACCAGGACAATCGGCTGCTCTGTTGTTTGTACAGAGACACTATTGAGCCCGTCTCAAACACATACTCAGCTATGTATTTATCCTGCTCTTGAACGACGGGGCATTTTATTATACTTCACTTTGACCCAACAGCCAACTGAAAATCAGTGTCCTTAGCTGAACCTGCCAGGCTCGTGCAGTGTCACCTTCTGTACTAGAGTGCTAAGAAGACTGAACATGCCCGTGCATGTTAGCCGTAACGTTTTCATGTCGGTTCTATTACTTTGACTTTATGTGCGTTTAAGTGCAGACAATAGTAGCTTGGCTTTTATCACGCAAATGGGATTGTGCTAACTAAAACGCCCTTAATGCTAGTGTTTGGTGGCTGGCGTCACGAGATGCCTCGAAACTAGGCCCCCCTTGGTTACTGTTGCTATGTCAAGGTACGGCGCTCTCACTCCACACGTAGTGAAAAATTCATCGCCGAGCAAAGAGGAAACTGACAACGCAATGACAGACAAGACAGAGCAAGGTTTCTTTTGCTACGAAACAAAGTCTCAGCTTTCAAATGTTGTCATTTTGTAAGAAATGTAACCGTTAATAACTATTAATCTTGTGGCTCTTTGATGAGTCGTGACAGATCGTGGTAGTGACTCAGTTCGAGGGGCATGTGAAATGATCATCTCACCCTCTGCACTAGTTTTAGCAGGAAATAATCATGAATCAACATTAGCAGGTTGTTTCAACCACAAAAAGATAACTGGTTTATCTGTCAGATTCAGAGTTCAGTCAAACCCCCTGCAAAGGATCAATTGTAAGGAAGTCACCACACAATCTTCTCTCGAATATTATTACAGTTAAAACGAATATGAATGTAATATGTTATGAATCGTGAGCGAATCTGTATATATATTTCTGTACTTTTTAATTTCTGTGACTTCATGCTGCACCAATTTGTAGTCCATTTACCTGTATTTTATGTAATTTGCGTTGTATTCTTTTACCTTACTTTTGTTCAAGATTTCCAGGATAGAGACATTTGGTTTTTTGTAAAAATACAAACAAGTTTGATTAGACTGGCATCAACAACAATAAATGCCGAAAGCATTTTTAACTCTCATTTAACTTTGTAGTAATTTCGTAGCAAGTTACATTTTATTGTAACCATTTAGCATAGTTTTTTTTCCCAACCAGAACAACCCTAATAAAAATAAGCCACCTTTTTATCATGCTAAAACTGTAGTAGGCCTACCCATGTTTTTTTTGATGTACTGATTATTATTTGAATAGCCACAGCTGTACTGCAAATAGCACAACCATGGTTAATTTGTGGTTATGGTTTCTGGATTTTGGTTTTATCTGTAGTACAACAATGGTTAATTTTCATAACAGAACACCTGACTGCCACCATTTACATTTCAAATCACATGTAGTAGATTAATCTAGCTGCTCGGGTATGTTTTTCTCCACCAATGATAATACACTTCCACCACACTCACTGAAAAGAGTGAGGACCACTTCACTCTCTTAAGCACTCCAACAGAGCTTTCAGCGTGGCACTTAGGACTGCTTCACAGCTTCATATTTCAGAAATATGTCAGGTGGACAGAGCAGGAGGAGGCTGGTCCTTTGATGAAGTGGGCAATGAAAGAATTTGTGGTGGACGTCTCTCAAGGCAAAGTTATGTTCCATTTAGAGGATCGTGTTTGAATATTTACGAATGGAGCTGAAATAGAAAGACATCTAAAGAGGCAAATGCATTAAAAATACACAGGAAGCATCACTTCCTTTAAAGTTTCCTGATTTGTCTATGTACATACACTGAAGCAAATGATGTCCTGTTGCTCTGCTGTATATGATGAATGGTTGAGCTCTCAGCTTGGAATCAAGCAGCCAGTAATGTAAATGTATACTAATGTACATGAATGTTTGGCCTTTGCATGCAAATCATCGGTTCAGAGCGATGCCCAAAAAAGAGTCTTGCAGGCTGAATAAAAATGTGGATATGCATTAGTTTGTGGAGTAGTTGTCAGTATTTACTAACTATTGTCTCATTTTGCTTCAATAAACTCCTATATTTGCTTCTAGTAAGGTTGTTAGTAAGTTAGTAAGGTTGTAGTTAAGGTATGGGGTCGGATTAAGGGATTTCTAAGCACTTAAAAAATAACCATTAATATGCTGGTAATAAGCAAGCTGATGAACAACAAGTCGATCATTAGAATTGGTCCCTGAACTAAAGTGTTAGAAAATGCTAATTCATTCTCTGACAGTAGGTGGCATATTCAAAAAGCAGAAATACTTTAATAAACAAAGCGCAATGCAACTTTTAGTTTCTGACACCTGATTGTCATAGAGAAGTCAAGAAGTTGTGCATGCAGGTGTGTATTTGAAGCAATGTTTGTCGCCCCAAATATTCTCTCCAAACATTAGTTTTATTGTGCTTAAGTGTGTAAGTGCTGACAGTGCTATAAACGCCAGTTAGTAGAAATCATAACATAGTTTGCGATTCAAAACCTTATCTTTTGCCATCAAACATTTATAAATATCGCAAAAGTGCAAGTCATCATCTCCAAACGCACTGGCCTCACGGAAAGTAAAATAAACAATCTAGAAAAAAGGGAACTACGTATGAGCGACAAGAACTTGTTTAAAACAAGCTCTGCAGGTAGAGCCGAAACATAAATGTGACAGTCAGCTGCTCAGACCTTCCATCAGTCATTCTGAGCGGCGCTCTGTGTTTTTTTATGCAATGCTAACACCTGCGGAGTGCACCAAGCCAATGTCAACAGTTCAGGTTGGAAAGTGAGATGACTCCGGAGCCACAGACCCAAAACAAACACGCAGAAAAACAATCAGCGCACAGGCATCACAGCCCATCCCGTCCAAGCGTTTCCGGGCACATGCATTACACAGAACGCAAGAGCACAGACTCTTCTTTGAAAGCGCTCAGGCGCAGGTGGACCGAGGGTCTTTTGAAAGGTACGCTTTACTGTACGGGAGTAACCGGAGCTGGACAGGATGGCATGTGCAGGAAACGGTAAGTGCCCAGGGAGGTGTACACCTCACACACATGAAAAGGTGTTCTGATCTGTCCCACAACAGGCACACAGCGTCTGACCTAGATTCCCCCCTATCCTGTAAAAAGCTGCTCTGCCAAGTAAGGCAGAGTGGGAAGGGCTGAGCCGTGGCGCGTAGCTTTTCCCCATCTCTCTCTTTCTCTCTCTCTCTCTCTCTCTCTATTTCTCGCTCTCCCAAACATGGGCGGAGTGTAGCGTGGCCTTTTCAAACTCGCCCGGCTGGCAAGCAGACTGGCTTTTGGAAGCAAGCAATGCTGTTTTGAACTGCTGCCAAATGAGACAGCCTCTGCCGGCGCAGCTGAAACTTTTACAGCCTCCTCACTTCGACAGGAAGAGACATGGGGAGCAAATTTGTAGGAGAGGGGAAAAAAGAGCAAAATAAATCTTTGTAGCGTCTGCAACTAAGGCACTGCATCAAGGATTTCCTTCTGTGCTTTCACGCTCCCAACTTTGGCAAGGCGCCATTCGAAAAAGATGTTTAAAAGAGATGTTTTTTCTCTCGCTCTCTCTCTGGGAGGACTGAACAGGGAACGGATGTGCTAGGAAGTGAAGAGTTCAGCGAGTTCAGTAAATGAGAAATATGTAAATGCATCAATAACAAAGGAGCGGTGACGTCACGCGCTGTGCTGCCCAGGACACTGCCTGAGAGCAGACGGGACAAACGTGGACTCATTTGACAAGATGCCATCTGCGTACTATAAAGCGTATTCCTGTTTTACATCAGAGCTTTCTGGCACAGGAAGAAGACCCCGCAACAAATGAAACGTTGCAGTCACTTCCTCTTTCATGATAAGGACTTGAGGACCTCACCAACTTCTAGCGTTATGACTCCGCTGGAATTTGCAGTAACTTTCTCAGAGCCTATTTGCATAGCGTTTCGCTACTTCTAAATAAATGACTGCATGCAAAGTGCAACTTGGATGACGCTGTCAAACACAAGGTGAGTCATAAAACCAACTGAATCAGTCAGGCAAAATGAGATTACCCGAGTGAGGTGTGTTTAGAGACTCTTTGAGGAAGTAGCACGGTCCACTCATGTCATGTTTCAAGAAATCCAAAACGCAGGCGGTGACAGAACAGCCTCTGGATGTGTGTAATGATTAGCGAGGACTATAACTCGAAGGCTCAAACTACCTGGGACAGATGCCAAATGCTGACAAAGGCAATCATTGCATTCCCAGGGGAGAGAAAAATCAACTCTTCATCCTCTCAAGCTTCTTTCAGGAGGGTTATTTATATTCCTTAAAAAAACACCGAAAGCATTGACTAATTGCTGAAGGGGTCGGTCACATGCTTTGGCTAAAGGGCAAGTAAGTATTAACCTGCTCTGGTGTTTCTCGCCTCTTCTACTGGACTGATCAAGTGTTTCCCTTGAATAATCAATTCTGAGCCCTTGTTTTCCAGACTGTGTACTTGGTGATACTGGCAAGTCGGGGTACAAGTTGACCCTCTTGCATTCCCGTAAAATCTAGTGTGTCACGTTTTGCTTGCTATAGTTTGGTAACCGTACCTTTATAGGCACTTTGTGATTTTCGGCACGGCAAACCTTCTCGTCTTGATCTCTGATTTGTTTTACGTTACTCAAACTCCCTTTCTTTCTCCACCTCCTCTCTCCCTCTCTCAGTTTCTGTCTTTCACTTCGCATCCTGTGCCAAAGTGGGCAGGGAGAAAGAGCTCGTGGTGAGGCGGGTGAAACGGAGGCCGCTGTATGTGCTCTTTCTTCAGCCACAACCCCGTGGAAGAGCATGTTTGGTGGTAGCACGTTTCTAGGTCTCTCTTTCCGAGATAGGCGTAGTGTATGCAAGAGTCTACTCTTCTCGCCGCCATGACCCTGCCTTGTGTTCTTTGACGTTGAAGCTTCTAGTCTGCAGGTATTCTGCTTTTTTTCTCGCTTTCATACTTAATCGAATGCCCCGTAGATTATTCTGCCACTTTTTTAAGAGATTCTCGTAAAGCATCAATGTCGATTCTTTCACTCAGCAGCTCTGGCTCTCTTGTTCACTGTTGTCTTCCTCTTGTAAACGTGTCTGCTTTACCCCTGAGTCCATGCTTCGGATTCCGCCATTTCTACCACATAAACGACTTTCGGACGAAATGATTGTTGATGTACATTTGAGAAATGTTTTTTAGGCTCGGATCTATTAACAATAGATATCTTTTTGTTGATATTTTCGAAAGTTATTTTCACGATGAGCATACGCGTTCCTTCAGATAGCTTGCACGTCCCTTTAGTTTTGTGACTTTGGGTTTGTGTTTGTTAAGGATTTTAATGATTTTCAACTTACAAATAGTGTTTGGCTGCTACCTAAATGTTTTTGGAGGAAATTAACACAGTGTTGTGTTTGGATATGATGCTAGTGTTTCGAGGATGGCCTATAAATTACACTGTAGTCAAAAATATGTTTTACATCCCTTAAATTGTCTTTTATTTTTGAACAATAGATTACGGTTAGTTTTGAGTGATTTATTTCTTTAAAAAGAAAGTACCAGTGAGGAACCTGTGGCAGAAATAGTGCATTTAAGAAGGTTTAGATTTCGTATTGAGTATACAGTATAAGAGCGTTGTAAAATACTCTTTATATTCAGTAGGTATTCTTTCGAAATGCTTGACTTGTTTTTATTTGAATGCTTTTTTTTCTGTTGTATTTGCAATGGCGAAATACACAAATGCAAAAACGAAAACAAAATAGAACTAGTTTGGGAGAGAAAATAATGAAATTGGGACCTAACTGAATAAAATTCTTCACTAAATGGCATTTGTTACACAGATCGGCAGATGTAACTGAATGAAATACTGATGAAATATTACAGACAGGATGCAACAAACAGGTGTTTTATTCTAATTTAAGGTTTGTATAAAATGAAACAATTAAAGACTAAATTTTAGCTATTGATCATAATGTTAGTGTGGTGACAATCCATCAGTGCAACGATTATGTTTATATTTAGTTCCTTTTGTCAAATTCACAGTTAATTCCTTTAAAATGGGATGAGCAATCGATGAGATCTGATTCTTTTGAAAAGGTGACATCTTTTTTATTACGAGGCTGTTATAACTAGGACGAAATTACGCCGCCATTTAATGGCATTAAAACTGCATTGATGAATTTGATTTAAATCTTTGTTTAAAAAAAAATTACAAAGAAAAGCTCTCAAGATGGCGTCGACGTGCCACGTGTTTGTGTACTACTGTACTAAGTGTATTTTACTTAAAGGGATTTTTTGAGGGACTTTTTAATGGAGTCTCCTTCAAATAACAGCAACGTTTTTAAACATATCATTATTTAACATCAGATCGGCTCTCCACGTGCAATCAGTTATGGAAAAGCTGTGAAAAAATGGTGCTGTTAGGTTTAAACAACCCATGATGTGCTGATATCTGATGATTTAGCTTTAGAGCAAGGATTTTCTTGAGTAATGTTCTTTTTATTGCTCGTCAGCAGAAGGAAAGAGGGCAGGTAATTTGCTGCTTTTTAAGCTAAAACCAAGAGAAGCACAAAAGTTTGCATATACATGTTTATTTTGCTCAAAGACAGAGAGAGATGGCAACAGGAAAAAAGTGGAGCGAGGGAGGGAGGAAAAGGAGAGCATTTCCTCCACCCCCTGTTCTCCTCAGATGAACTTATCATGTAGCGTCATATTTTCTCTCGCTCCCTCTTTTTTTCCCCCCTCTTTCCCATACAGCTCCACTCCCTCCTACATTTACTGTAGCTGACAATCAGATGCACTCTGGGCTCCGACCCCACATTAGCAAACAGGAAGTTTCAAAACAAACACCGTTTAACCCTAAAAATACTTCGATTTCGCTGCATGCACAACCAAATCTACAACCTCTTACTGGAACAGCCCGAGAACAGCAGCGGTTTCGTAATCTCTAAGTATTTTGAAAGTTTTATTTGGACGAAGCGTTTCGAACGAAAGCAGAAAATTTACTGCAGGTGAGAAAACACGCTGAAAATGCGCAGACACGCAGCATATGCTCGGGCCTATTAGTTACATGGCCCCAGACGGGGGCAGAGATCTAAGTCTAATCTGCAAGGTCTTTGTATAAACAAGGCAAGGCAGAATCCTTATCGTCGAGTTTCGATGAGTAACAGCAGGCTCTCCGGAGACCGCGTGACAGAGTCAACCAAGGTCAAGCCAAGCCCAACTTCCTGTTTTTTGGGGACCGCTATTTTTGCTTTAAGGGCGTTTCTCTCTGGTGTAGGTTGATGACAGGAGATCATAAGCAAAGTGATTAATGACATTTCCAAAGAGTTATGGATTAACTCTTAAAGCAGCGGCGCGGACGCAATAGCTGTCACACGTACAGTGACTGGAACAGGAAGAAAAGTGTTGCTGAATGTAGTTCAGGGAAACCGTACGATGATTCATACGAATGAAAAATATGTTTCATGTTAAGAAATAAAGCTAATGCTACGATGCTAGAACTCAATGGTATGCTGGTCTACAAACAAAGGATTACAGATGAGATAGCAACATTACTATTAATAGTAGACACGAAACATGCATTGTTTGTTCGTACCCTATCTCATGTTTTCCTTGATTTACGGTTATACGGATGCCAAAGGGAGTTTCAACGGGGAAGCTCCCCTCCTACGTTAAATTATCGTTTCACAAAGGCATCGTCTCAAGTTCCGTATTTTTTATTTTTTAAATGTGGCCTCCTATACTCTTCCTCTGCCAACATCCCCCACCCTTCAAGGCTCTACCCACCACCCTCTTCTCCGTTCATTGAAATTCAGCCTGGCATACAGGCACTGCCCCTTTCTTGGCACCAGACTCAGGGACTCGGCGACAGAAAGGAGGGGAGAGAATTAAAATGAAAACAAGAATATGTATCAATTTCTCAATCGCTGAGCTCGTGCCAAACAGTCAGCCGGTTTCGGTGGATCTGATGCTTGGTTATCGATAGCCATTTTCGGTGTACGATTTCAGCGAATATCGTAAGCACATATGGTCTTGGCAACCATAACGCAGTGGGAGGCGTTCAGCAGGCTAATTGATTTGCCTGTTTACCTCCTGCGATTGGACGGTCACAAGGGCTAACGGCTGTGTCCTTTGATCGCTAGGTAAGATAGAAGGCCTTTTGTTGATCTGATTTGTTTACCTCTTTTCTGATTTGCAAAACCCTCAGACAGGGAAGTAAGATGATCCTTTCTGGCTATAAAATGCTTGGTATATGATTACGCCAAGAAGCGGCAAGGCATAGATGATGCGTAAACAAATGCAGGCAATTAAAAATGGCAGCCATTTCGCTGTTTCTTGGTAGAGGAATATATTTTTAACATTTAACGTTCGTTTAATGGCGGGTTTTGTCATGTATCACAGTGTGGGATATTAAGCAAAGATCCATTTAACCTTTGTGATGTTTTTCATGTGTTAGAGGCACTGGCTCGTTTCCAAATCCTAGTGAGCTGCCTACGTAGGAAGCACTTTTAAGTCATCACATGTGCTCTCCTGATATGAAGGCTGTTCCAAAAAGGTAAGATACTCCACTTTAGCTAGATTCTGAGAATTGTAATGCATTGCATGAGTCCTTCAGTGAGAAGCTAAACCCAGAATGCATTGCAGGTTTAATGATTTTTCAAAGATTGATGCCATTAAATAAAACATCTAAAAATTAATCTAAAATATTTTACTCAGTATTGTAGTGTGCATTTTAAAGTGTAGTAGAGCGGTAGCTTAGCCACATGCTAACACCAGACTCAACTGAAATCAGTCTTGAGTCGAGTTAGTGACTTCCACAGTCTTCCACATCAGTCACTTATAGTACCGCCTATGTAGGCAATAGATTGCAAGTTCACTAGATTTGGAAAAAGACCATTTCGTCTGCACAGGGCAACTGTAAACTCATTCAGATTAAGTTGCTTAATACATAATACAGTGCGAAGTCTTTGACAAAA
Source organism: Puntigrus tetrazona (assembly GCF_018831695.1). Taxonomy (NCBI): domain Eukaryota; kingdom Metazoa; phylum Chordata; class Actinopteri; order Cypriniformes; family Cyprinidae; genus Puntigrus; species Puntigrus tetrazona. The sequence goes on along the minus strand of NC_056721.1, from coordinate 3,802,182 downwards.
ATGCGTGCCGTGACAGTTATTAACTTATTCGGTTATTAATCTGGCGCCCATATTTAGGCTATAAGCTAAAGCTGATTTAAAATGAATAAACATGTTGAATTATTAACATAAGGACACTAATGCCTACAATGCTATGAAGTATTACAAGCAGATTTGTAAGAGCTAAGTTGTTGATGTTAATGCTACGACTTTGTGTAACAAGCCTGCATGCATTTAGTTTACGGGGCTTGCTTTTTAATATTTATGCATGCAGAAACATTTTACCATTCTAAAATGAATCAATAATCTAATTTCAATTCCATTATTAAATATAACCTAATTTTTAATAGGCTTTTTTCAGAGTTAATCTAAAACAATTTTTGGCATGCCGTTTTAGTAGCGGTGTTATTTATTAAACATGTCATCTACTTAAGTGTCAAATTTAGCAGGCAATTAAAGTCACATTTCAATCACTTAGGGGAAATCTCCTTACAATACTGTAGTGTTAGGGTGTGGTCATAATTTGTCATTAGCATTTAGCTCTTATCATTCTTTTAGATGATTCTCTTAGTACAATTAGGTGTACTTTTTTTATACAAATACTTAACATTTGTGAGCTCATTACTGCAAACTATTGCCTGAATTCATTTAATGAAGTGTTGTCTACCTAATATAGCCACTTTTTACATATGCGCTTGTATTTTATGGTATCTCACGATTGCGTTTTCAATTCCACCCACACTATCTACGCTGAAAGCAACAGATAATCTCTAATGCTCTCTTAAATACCCATGCCGTAAAAATCAGGGCATTTGTGTCTAATTTGCATTAGCATTAGCATTACATATTTTTAAAACACAACTAAAGAGGTCATTTACATATGAAAAAATCTAAGCTGCACTAAAATGGACCTTAATACCTGGCAAAGGACCAAAAGCACTGGTTAGTCTCCATCAACGCGATTACCGCATATAGGGGAACAGAAGGGAAGACTAGTTCCCCATGTAATCTAAAAATGATCCAAATGCCACATCTGTCAAACCATATTAGCATATTTTCCTCTTTCACGGGCGAGGCATCAAACGTTGTCCTCGACTAAAGAAGCAGCTCTAGAATAGCCAGTACATCAAACACGCAAAATGCTAATGCCTACATTTTTCTTTGATTACATTGCAGTTGTGTGTCGTTACTGATGGTGTTTGTATAAAATGCACAACCTGATGAACCACATAGCTGATAAGAGTTCAGCGTGTTTTGCTACACAGCTTCTGACCTGACCTTTACCGAAAAGTTAGCAAATCCGAGTTGGCACAGCATGCCATCTCTTTGTGATTCAGCAGACTGCGTCTTGTGCCAAAACTTTTCAATCAATGTCCTGCCAAATGGGCCAGAAAGAGCATGTGTATGCTAATTAGCTAAGAGGACTTTTGTATGTTAACAAATTGCCGAAAGTCAATGTCTGGAAGAGATTTGCATGTTTATTTATGCAAAACAGACATGCTCCACCTCTCAACGCCACACAATAACTGCTTTTATCGGCATTTTGCTAATGTTTCGCGTCTCTGGACGTTGCTGCGAAAGGGTAGCCTACGGATACGTGGGTTGTAAAGCAGCAACATTCACAAACTGAGAAACCGATTTAGCTGGATGCTACTAGGTTAGAGTGCTGATGTTTAGAGATGTTTAGCTTCACACGTATGCTAGCATGCTAACGGGGGTCCAGAAGCAGATGACTTCCACAGCATATCTGTTCGTTTTGTTGTGTGTGAAAGCACGCTATTGACTCGAGGATGAATCTTGGCTTTCTTGTGGTTGTACTGATGCCAGGCGTCCTTCAGTGCGTCGAGAGGGAGACCCTTGCTCTTGCAAACAGCCTCTGAGAACAGTGAACGCGTGAATGGGTTTTCAGGCACACCTCGCAGAGGTTGCAAGGAATGCACAGCACTCGCACCTAAAATGGCCGAAATGACGCCATTTTGTTTCCCCTCTATTTTGCTGTGCGGAATAGCAGAATCAGCTTTGTTAAAGCTACAGGAGACAGCTGAGGAAGCCATGTTTTACATCGTATGTTTACTTCAAAAGCGTAGCTTACGCAATGTTGTCTTGTTGGAATGAGCTCAGTTTTTGGCAAAACGGGCGCGAATTCCTGGCGAAGGATCAAGACTTTTTTTCCTTCATGATCCAATGCCAGCCTCGCTAGAATGAGTGAGTAATTTCTTTGGCTTTCAAAATTAGCGCTTCCTTTAGCCTGCATCCTGGTTCAACTCCTCACAGTTCCCTAGTCTTTTCCGCATTTGATCGTTTTTCCGACTCAAATAAGCGCCGATGACTTGAGTCTGGTGAACACAGATGCCAAGCTTTAATCTGCTGTTGTCTTTCTGCAACTGCATAGAAATAAGCAGCTCTGAGATCTATATGACTGATTCAGACCGGCGATGCCTTAAAATACTGTGGCGCCAGTTTGAACTCGTTTTGACACTTCGATTTAGAGAATAAAAATTAAACCAAGTGGCATCACAAACAAATGCTGCACAGGCTTTTCTCGTCTAACTAACTTCACTTGAAATAACTTTTAACCAGCTGGTGTCAAGGTGACTTTAGTGGATGTGTGAATTCGATTCTCCTCAAGTTCACATATGGTGTCCTAGCAGAATAAGAGGTCTTCACATTAAAAATGCCGAAGATTATTCATTTCCTTTCTTAATTTTAAATAGTGTGTAAGTTAAAACATGGTGTATATCTTAAGCACATAATAAATATTTTTTAAAAAAGTGTTTTAATTGTTTAAAGTAATCTTTACACGTCCACTCTTGTCGAATATGCACCTTTGTAAAATAAAAATGACTTCAGAAGTAAATCTTTATGTGAACTTAATGCAGTGATTTCAGACACTTAATGTTATTTACAATTCAATGAAATTGCATTATAGTTTATATTAATTAAACTTTTGACACACTTAGGTATGACTAAACTACATCTATATGGCCTGGTTTCACAGACGGGGATTAGCCTAAACCAGGATTAGGCCATAGTTCGTATGCTTGTATTTTAAAATATGCTTTAAGATTTCAAATACACTACAAGTATAGCTTCAGTATAATCAAGCACACGTCTTTTTTCAAGTGGATAAATGTACGTGTACGCATTGCAACACTGGCTCAAACTGTTCTGTGCAGTCAAGACTTTATAGTTGTGCTAACCAGCGTCTTTCTCTCCGCAGGAATCCAGCGGGTCGGCTTTCTGACTGGTTGACATCTGTTCTGCTGTCCTTGGGGCTGAGGTAGTAGATTGAATAGTTGTGGAGCCCTGCGCTCTCTCATTGAGATAACTATACAATCTACTGTCTTTCCTAAGGCGACAGCCAAAACATCCACAAACAAGTGCCTGCATTCATCCAGTGAGGATGATCGCTCACGTTACAGGGTTGGGATTGACGTGTCATGTTGACTTCATACGTACGCAAGCGTGTCAGGCGATGGGATTGCCCTTTGGTGTCTTGACAGGGTGAGGTAGTAGGTTGTATAGTTTGGTGGGAGGGATCAAACCCTGTTCAGGTGATAACTATACAGTCTATTGCCTTCCTTGTTGTGCCAGCTGTCTGCCAGCTAGTGGAAAATCCTGGAGCTTAAATATTGCTTAAACTTTACGGCCTGCTTCACACCGCATGAACTATGAATATAACCACAGCGTGCAAACAGCGTGCTTATTTCAGCATCCATGTTTTCAGGAGGCAACATTTACGCTGTCTGCATACACAGCAACGGATACTGTAGTCGTCGCAAAATATGGCGAAAATGCCCTACAGACCTATTTATCAACAGTAATTTGCGGCATAGCCTTTTTTGAAGCAGGAAAAGACTGAATCAAGACGAAGTTAAGCAGTTTATCCGCACTTAATGCTTTTTGGTTATGTCCTGCATAGATTAATAAATATTTGGTTGTAAAGGTCATGTAATTTACACTATGATTTAAAAGGTTTGGGGACAGTACGTTTTTTTAAATGAATTTCAGCTAAGATGCATTTTAACAATCCAAACTTACAAATGATTTCTCTAACATAAATGCTCGCCCCGCTTCTTTTTCTGCTCGTCTGAGAATCCTGAAGCATGTAGAAACTATTGTCTATCAGAAATTGCTAGTAAGTTTCACAGTTAGATACAAAAGAAATCTCACATTCAATTAAACGTACAATTTTGCAGTAGAAATATTATATAATGCGCTCCAATAGTGTCCGTTTGATTCAGTAACTTTGCAAAAATCCTTCCTTTTTACAATCGATAATAAGAAGGAATGTCTTTTGCACAACATATATTAACATGATTTCTGAAGGAACGTGTCACGCTGAAGACTGGGGTGATGATGCTGAGAATCCAGCAGCAGAAGAGCTGCGAGTGTGAAAGCACAACGAGACTCTTACGGCTTTGTGTGTGTGTGTGTGTGTGTTTTGTGAACTCTTTACCTAACAAGCCTGAACAACATCCCCTGCCAGCTTAACTTGCTGATCTAGTATTACATATGAAGAGAAAAATCTGATTAAAAGGGATTTGCAGAGCTCAGATTTATGGCTTAATCAATAATTTAGCTTTTCTGTTGGCTCGTGATCAAACAGGATTTTCACACATCATGACAGGAAGTTCAGTTTCAATCAGACAATGCATGTGGCATTTCGATGAATGAAAAATAGTATGCATAATATGGTTTGGTCTATGAATAAAATAGCTTTGTTCAATAATCCTTTGCCTTTTTGATTATATTTTTATTTTTCTAAGAGTTGATTTATAAGAGTTATCATACAGATTATGCAGTATGTATTGATTTGATGCGCAACCTTTATAAAATCATAAAACAAACACTGCACAGCACTTTAGTTCATTGTGCTTTTGAATAAAAGATTTGAGCTTAGAACCATTTATAATTTTATGATGTTTTTACGAGGAAAATTATATTTGCCAATAAAATATACCTTGTGAGAGACACTTTGATATTTACAGTAAGCCTACCGTATGGAGACAAACTGAAAAAGTTACTGTAATTTTGCTTATAGATGTTACTCAAACACAATATACACATAACACATTTCATACAGCGGTGACATGTCAATATTTTGAAGTTAAAGGAATAGCTGACTCAAAAATGTTATTTCTGTCATCATTTACTCCTTGGCAGAACTATTCCTTTAATTCAAGCAAAACTCTTCACTCTGATAAGGTTAGTCGTATGCTATATTCGATAGCCTGTTTTTAAACATCCATTTAGTTTTTCGACAAAGTTGGTTGCTAACAAATGTTACTGTGCACAAATATTAACAAAACAAAACTTGTCAAGTCGGACTTTGGTCTAAAGCCCTGCGTGTTACAGCCTTTATCTGAACACATGAAGTATGTCAACAAAATGACAGGGATTAGCCACACAATGTTAAAAGGAATAAAGTGAAACTCTCACGCCAATCAAATATCTAAGAATGTTATAATAGCAATTGTGAGTCAACTCAGTCATAATTAGCATTAGCTCTTTTTTATCCTTCCCGTTACAAAAGTAGTCAGCCTCTTTATTTAGTTTTCGAACAAACAAATGAACAATCTGTTAAATGTTTATTAAATAAACAAAAACCTAATGAAATTCCGACTTTCGTTCTTCACCGTGTCGTTGTAAAAGCTTGTGGCGCCCTCTAGTGATCATCCGGCTTTCTAGCTCCTGAAGGCTTTTTTTCAGTGATATAATTCGATATTGGGAGCCCGTTCTCGTGAAAATGCGTATAAATATTACGCCAAATAAAAACAAAAGACTTGTGTTATTGATGTGCAAAATGACTTTGACGCATATGATACTCACGTGATCGGCGTGATCGGCGTACATATGATACACGTCTGCCGACGACCCTAATCTTACCCACTGAGTAGCATATATACGCCAAAGTAGACATTTACCTCTTATTTTTATTTGGGATTCTATTTAAATGCACTTTCATGAGATGCCTATATCTCCAATATATTGTCACTACTCAGAATTGTATCATAGAGTGAAATTATGAAGAGATTATGGATCTGCCTGAGTCATCTGCCAGTGTTGGAGGGAAATGATGGCCAGTGTTCGGTTCTCCAGGCTGGGATCTCAATGAAGAACTTGAGAAGTCGCCTCGTCCTCTCCAGCACAGTACGTAGCGTCTCCAGATCTCCAGGTAAGCCTCCTGATTTTCGCGACACGGAAGGCGAGACCACAGGGTTCACCGCTGAGTTGGCGTGAGAGAGGAGTATTCCTGCATAAAAGCGATCTGGGGGCGCCGAGGACCCGTCGAAAAGCGCAGACGCACCATGACGTGCAGAGGCATCCAGCACGCTGCGAACAGCAGGAGAACCAGTGCCAGAGAACACGCCAGCCTCTTCTCCTTGATCAGAAAGGCCCTTAGTTTAGATTCAGCAGGTGTTGAAGTCTGGTCTTCCCGCCGGAGGCGTTTAGCGCAGGCTGTAGAAGACCAGAGCGTAAAGAAGGGTCATGGCTGCTAATGGGAGCAGGATGCAGCCCAGGTAGTTGAAGTAGACCATATAGGGCAGGGAGATGACAGCTAAGAAGGTGCAGTTGATTTGGGAAGAGTTAAGGAGCGAGGTGGACTGGGAATGGCCGTTATGCCAACCGAAGAGAGGGGTGAAACCCAGCAGACAAGATATCAACCAACACAGGACCACTGCAATCCAGGAACGCCGCCAGTGGCGATCTCTTTATACCTGCATTCACAGAGCATGTCGACTGGGCATCAAAAGTTTTAAAATAACACTTCATATAAAATGAATATACTTAAGCGTGAACTGATTATAATTTACATCGAAATGCAAACAGCTCAGCTTTAGAACACTGACACGAGCAACTTAATTGGGACTTCTTTCGATGTAATTTCATAATTTCTTCTTTTTTGTCTTTTATATGCGATTTAAGGCATACTGCTGAATGAACTGATCAGCATTTGATGAACTAAAATATACTTTGATGCGTTGCTATTTAAGTCACGGATTTGAATATATTTATAATTCCACACTTGTGACCCTGGACCACAAAACCAAACTTAAGTGGCTGGGTCAAAATAATATGCCAAAATAAACATTATGTTCCATGAAGACGTTTGAAATTATACCGTAATTAATAAAACCTATTTTTTGATTATTAATATGCATGAGAACTAATAAGGACACATTTAAAGGTGACTTTCTACATATTTAGAATTTTTTTCCCAAATAGTTGCATCTCAGTCAAATATTGTCCAGTCCTAACAAAAAACACACATCTATAGAAAACCTATTTATTTAGATTTTGGAAGATGTATAAATCTCTCTTTTTTTAAAAGAAAACTGACACTTATGACACTTTTGTGGTCCAGGGTCACATTTGTTCAGAGTTTAGCCCATTTAAAATAGTTTAACTTGTAATATAACATCTAAAAATACACTATAGTTAAAATCAAGTGCTTTGGTAAGTAGCCTCCTTTTTTAAAACAGTAATTAAAAACACTCATGGACAGCTGAGTGGAGGTGAAGTGAAAAAAAATAAAACCCTGCGAAAGTCACGATTCGCCCGACCAATCCCGGTTCTGCAGTTTGTTTAGCTCCACCCATTTGGTGCCTGTAAGATTATAATGATTTTGGGAAACGCAGCCCAGGCCTGTTACCTGATCCTTTGCTTTGTTTGTCAGTTATTATGTGTTTCTCATTGAGCTCTGGACGTGGGAAAAGCATCTGTTACACGTCGGTTGGGAATACAGTCAACAAGTGGCATATTGTTTAGATAAATGCAGTAAGTGTGAGAACATCATTCACGGAGCCTAAAATAACTCTAAAAGATCGCTGTGTCAGAAACATCTGAGGAAACGGAGAATTCAAAACCTTCCTGTTAGAAAGGATCGATGATTAAAATGATTTCAGTCAGAAACATCTGCAGACAGGAAGGGCATGGACGTTTTATCATGAAATTATATCGCTGTGGTGTAATTTTGTGACCATGACAAACATTTTAGGGACGATTTTTATTATTGTGATCAGATACCTTGGGACTGAGAACAGTTTGTCTTATTTAATGGCTGTACATGTGACCCTGGACCACAAAACCAGTCATAAGTATCATAATTATTTGTAGCAACAGCCGACAATATATGGGTTAAAATTATATTTTTCTTTTATGCCAAAAATCATTAGGATATTAAGTAAAGATTATGTTCCATGAAGATATTTTGTACATTTCTTACCATAAATATATCAAAACGTACTTACTGATTAGTAAAATGCTTTGCTCATTTCTCAATATTTATTAATTTTTCAGATTGTAAAATAGCTGTGTCTCAACCAAATACTGTCCTGTTCTAACAAACCTGATTTATTCAGCTGATGTATAAGTCCCAATTTCAGAAAGTTGGCCTCTTTTGTGCAAGGCCATACAAGCTGTGATTTGAAAAAGATATTGGTTTTCTGTGACTTAATGTTAGGACTTTCTGTTATAATGTTGGCTAAAACAATTTTCAATCCAAAATTGCAAGTAAATTGCTAGTAATTGCTACCAAAAGTCTTCTGAAGAGACAATAATATTCTTTTTTTTTATATGTATATATTTCGTAAGCTCTGACCTGAGAGGTATTGAGACGCGCAGGTATCGGTCCACAGCGATCGCCAGGAGGGACAGCACAGACGCTTGGGTCAGCACCAGCAGCACACAGCTGACCGCCAGACAGGCCTGGAACGGGATCTCCAGCCAGCCGTCCACCAGCACAGCCAGGGGCACTGCCACCGCCCCCACCAGGAAATCAGCCACGGCCAGAGACGCCACGAAGCAGAAGGTGGGCTGACGCAAGGTGCGCCTCAAACACACGGCCCAAACCACCAGCACGTTCCCCAGGCAGCAGGCCGCGGAGATGACCAGCTCCAGAGAGGTGTAGATCAGCCAGGCCATGAGAGGACGAACCGACACCAGCAAACAGAGCCCAGCCTGAGTCGAGTGTGAAGAAGCCTGTGACCATCTGGTCTGCACGCACACACACACACACACACACACACACACACACACCCCTGATCTTCAGTGTGCATCTCTGGGGGTCTCATTTCCACTCATAAGCCTTCTGAATAGACAATATTATTCACGGTCACATCTGTATTTCATCAACTAACTCCATTTGCAGGCGGACGGAATAATGATGTTAAATTCAAAGTCGCAATCAAAATGATGGGAAGCTGGCTGCTCGTGTTAGTTCTAGCTCAACCTCACAGGTGCTTGAGCGCCGTCTTCAGCTGCTACTATACTAAGCGTGCTGCGCCTACTATTGGTTTTTCTTTAAATGGAATATATAATGCATTGTGCAATAATAATAGAACGGCATTCTACACATGACCTCTCACGTGCATGTACTGTATATATACATATATACTCACTGTGGCAAAAAGAAGAAGTTAAGGGATCTATAAACTTCAGCCACATGTTTCTACTTAAACTCTGCAGTTCAAAAAACCCTGCCGAGGACAGATGATTGACTTGTGTTTGATTTCCCTTTTTTTGCGTGATATGTGTGGTTTGGTTCATAGTGCCAGCTCAGCAGCCCAATCACGATCGGGAAGAAAATGTGCTGAGTTTAGAGGAGATGGTTTCCAAGACATAGCGCACAAATTGTTGTTATTGGCAGTTATCAATAAGTACATACATAAATATATACACAACATGTTCACAGAGACCATATGAGTCCAGTAATCACCAAAACCTCTGTCATATTGTAGTTATCATATATATGTAGTGCGCCAGCAGCAAGTGGCTTTAATAAAAAGAACTGTGATTGACAGCTAATAAAAATGTATGTGATTACTGTTAGAGAGAATATTTATGTTATATGTTATGTTATACTGGAGAATCAATTTTCAGCTCTTTGGCAAGAAAAGTGAAAAGAGAGACACGCGCAAAACCTGTTTTTCTTCCTCTTGTTGTCTCTTCTCCATTCTGTGTACCTCTCACTTGGTCTTCCTCCATCTTCCTCCATCTGCTGGTCAGTGTTCATAAACGCATCGTGTTCATTTTAAGAAACGAAGGGTTTGTGTACCTGCTGCGGACAACAGGGGCAGTGTTGTGTCTGTGCATTCATCAGCCACAGGCAAATAAAATAAAACATTTATTTATTCAACTATGCTTCATTGATTCATGTACAGTTTTGTTAGTAAGATGTAGTTTTTGATGTTTTATTTTCTGTCGATCGTTTCAAAACAATGAACGATGATGTATAAACGTGGCACACTTTTCCAAGGAATATGCAGAATAACATTAAAGAAATAATCAATTTAATCTCCATGTTCATTTTCAACTCTGACCAAAGATCATGTTCCTAGTACTTCAACATGATTGTAAAACTTATTTTGATTTTACACACAGTCCTGTAAACTGTAACTTGTGCATCACACTGATGTGCGCGCATAACTGTTTTCAAAATATAATAACTATATATAAATATCTTGTGTGGTTTTTAACAGCAAAGTGAAAATGGAAGTGAAAGTGAAGGACTTCAGGCCAGGTGTGGTGCTCCCATTTGAAAATTTGTGCTCTGCATTTAAGCCATGAAATTAATGCACACACTACTACACACACACACACACACACACACACACACACACACACGCAAGACACACACATATACACACACACTACATATACACACACACACACACTCACATATACACACACACACACACACACATACACACACACACACACGGATCAGCTGCAGCCAGTGGAGCAGATGGGGGTCCGTCTCGCTCAAGGGTCTCTCCTCGTGGTGAGTCCTCTAGTTCTTCCCCTCTGACGTGGTGACTCAAACACCATCTCTCCCTCTTTTCCTCAATCATTAACACAGTTCTGTTGTAGTGGCGGTTTTCCAGAGTACATACATATTTGCATATTTGACTGTATGTGTGTGAATATGCAGGCGGGCTTGTGGTAAACTGCCATCAGATGGAGGCTGGGCTTTGTCAGTGATGTTGTGATCTGTGTTTGGAGCCACTTGATAGGCCTTATCAGTATGAGAATGCAGCAGACTGTTTCAAATACGATGCAAAACCAAACTCCCTTAGTTTACATGTGCTGCACGTCAACCACGTTCATTCTGTTGATGCCATTCAAATGTTATCATTCACTGTCGCCGCTGACAAACTAGCATAGTTTTATTTTTTGAACATATACCATGATAACGCGGTATGTATTCATGTTGTTTGGGTATGATGTATTGTTTTAAATACTTTCATAGAACAATATGGCTCATAAGCACATAAATTCAATGTGATACAAACAATGCAAACCAATCAGATATCACTTGAATAGTTATGAATAGTTATGAATAATCATTCACAGGGGTATACTTCAGAAGTGAGGGGGACAGAACTGTAATGATATATGTAGTGATATACATTACGAATCACTTTGCATTTTGTATTTATTTTTGGTCCAAAATAATAGTTTTACTTCCAAAAACAACTGCTTTCTATTTGAACGTGATCAAGAAACCTTTTTAATTATTATTGTTAATATTTATTGGATTTGATGTGAATAGAAAGATCCAAAAGCATTTAAATATGAATATTATCTCTATTTCAGATAAACGCTGTTCTCCTGAACTCTCCATTCATCAATGAAACCTGGAAAAATTAAGTTCAGCTGTTTTTCAAACATCTATAATAATAATAATAATAATATGTAATATGTTTGAGAATGTTTGGCAATGGGACTAGGAGTAAGAATGCTAAAATAAAATTGCCTTGAAATCACAATAAATTACATTTTAAAATATATTAAAAATAGGAAACATAGTGAATATATTTACAAAACTTTACAAAACATTTTTTGTAGGCCTACTTTAGGCTTCCAAATAAATGCAGGCTAGAAGAGCAGAAGAGACTTTTTAAAAAATATATTAAAAACGTACTGTTCACTCATATATACTTTTACTAGTATTTACTAGTAGTGTTTTAAACTATACTGATTTGATACAATCTATAATAAATTTTTTTTATCACATAATAATAAAGCATACTGTAATAAATGCTACGCCAATAATCTTGTCGCAATCGTGCTGTGTGTTTAACGCCATGTTTCCAAACATTTGTGTTTTTCTGTGAAAAACTGTTTTCCTGCAGCAATAGTTGGCCGCTTTTGCCCATATTAGAACTTCCTGATAGGATGTTGGAGATGTCTTAGGCATGAATGAAACACACACTGCATCTCACCTAGAAAACATCCCGATTAAAACATCAGGCACGACTACCCTCTCTCTTTGAATATAAAGTTATATATATATTCACACCAGTTTCTGAAAACGGGAAAGATTTACGGTGTTATCCCAGCAGACGGTATTATATGTGCTTGGAGGTGGAGGGTCCCAGAGCAAACTTGATAGCAAACACTGAACCAATGTCCGGTTGCAGGAGGCTTAGGTCAGGTGGTAAATGATGTGATCGCTTATAGAATAGAAAGCACCTAGCAACTAGAGTTTCAAAACCAAACCAGTCATTTAAAGTAATAGATTTGACTTGAATACAATTATTTACTCAAACACGCTACTGTGTAGATTAAACTGGCCGGTTTCTTGTTATTGTCAAAATACAGCTTTGCACGTTAAACAATTTATTCAGGCACATCAGACGCCAACATTTCTTGGCGTTGTTACAAAGTCATTGAAATGGGCACAAAATGGGCAAATATTTTATCAAACGATTCATACCTACATATAACGAGTGTAATGTTTAATAATCCTCGATTTATATAATTCAAAGATCACCATCAGCTTCAGAATGTCATGCTATTCCGTGGTCATTATACACTAATAATACCCACTTTTAATGGATAGAGGTCTAACGATTTATGTATCGTCCATCTGGTCATTTTTCTCAAGTCAAAGTGCTCGGCCCTTATCCCCTTTGTTAGTGCAGGACTTGAGTGAGCAGAGCACGCGGTGCGTGTCGTTATGTAGTCAAAGGGAGCGACGTCATTTCATTATCTTCAGCTGATGTTGCCATGACGACTAACGCAATGGTTTGCGCCAGCAGATGTCGCTGTTTTTAATGTCATTTTTTATTGGTCGTTAGCTTAACGAATTTCAAATAAACATACATCTTATATTTTAGATGCTTTTAAATCTGCTAATATATAAAAACTAATACGTATTAAAGCAGTCAATGTTTACACGCTTTTGTTTATTTTTAAATGCTGGAATTTAAAACGCGTAATTATACTCGTGATCTCAGTATTATTTTATGGACATTCACGTGTAAGTGAAATGTTCAAGAAGGTCAGCGGGCACGTAAATTTAACCAATAATATAAAAAGAAAAAAAAAACTGCATTCAGGGACACTCTTCTTTGTTTTATGCTTTAACAGGTCTTCACTGAAACGAATGATTGCATGAAGACAAAACGAAAATATGATAACTAGCATCTGGTTATGATCTCTGTTTCTCACGCTAACTTCCTATTTCTTCTAAAATTAACAAAAACATTAACATTAACGCGTTTTACAAAATACAACTACTGGCCAGATTTAGCAACCAATGCGTTAAAATGCCAAAAGCTGCAGTACTTCTCAACTTTCTGGCGCAGTGTTTGAGAAGAAGCACCGAAGCATCGCCGATGGATGACACGCTTTAACTGCCTTGTTCAGCTCCTACGGAATACCATGGGAGCCGCCGTGACCAATTTGTAAACGACTTCTGAAAAATAATGAGGAAATAACATCGTTCCCTTTGACGAGTGAGGTCCAAACGATTACATAATGACAATGCACGTGCTCTGTCCACTCCAAAGTCCTCACTAACAAGGGACAACGAAGGTCACTCTTGATCATTTAAAAAGACCGGAAAAATGATACGCGGATCATACACCTCTCTATCAATTGAGCCTCAATTAAGCCAAATAATATTAGAAAAAAGTGTTTCATGCCCACATTACATTATGAACAAAAGGCAAAACCATTTTCTGTAAAATACTCAGTATTTGTTTACACTTTCCAGTTAGAGAAATTCTTGGTGTATGCCACATCAACTACCCGTGAATTTGTTACTTTGAAGGCTTCAGTGTTCTCGGTGAACTGATAGGTGAGTTTACGCTTCACTTTGCAGATCTCCCTGTTCGCGTATCAATTGCTGCAGGGCGCGCCATTTTCTCTGGTACGCCATAGTTTTTCGCCACTCCCTTAAGGCTGCCCCACATCTCGGCCAGCCTTTGTTCTGGGACGAACTGGAACGCCCCAAGTTGGACTGCAACCCACTAAAATGCAGCTCCACATGTCTGGTGTCTGCAGCATCTGTGACAAGAACTGAAACAGACGCTTTCCTTTTACTCTGAGAAACGACATTGGAAATGTCGTATTTTAGTGACAACTGAATATTTATTCATCTTTCTATCTGTCCATTGATCTCTGCACACGAAAGCCATCTGTTATCAAACCTATTACGGCCTTTCAAACGCTTCAGATTAAACAGCTTATATAATAAATTATAAACTGGATGTAGTTTAATCAGCTGAACCAGATGCTTATCTAATTTGACTGTAAGGGAATAAAACTACAAGTTGGGTGACATGTTGAAACATAAGCAATACAACATTTACTAAATAAATGTACCTGCAAAATCTGACACAATGATAATCTGTGCTATTTGCATAACTGGTCCTATTGTTGTTTCTTTTTTGACTTTTTAAATCTCTGGGGAAGTAGAACCGATTACTCTTACCAGTTTTAAGACTAGTCAAAGATCTTTACGCAACTGTCTACTTATTGTGCTGTATGTTTTTAACTCAACTGGTGTGTTGTTTTGGACCACCCCACTTTGAATGAATTAACAAAAAAGTAGTTCAAACATTCCCTAAATATTCTTGTGCTCCACAACATACAAAGTCACCCCAGGTATGAAACAAAGGAAGTTGAGTAAACAAAGACAACTAATTAAAACTCCAAATAAAACCAATTCGCTAATATGGAATGACCTTCTGTTGATATGATAGCCTGGGCACGTTAGTTCACTCTTGAAAGCGTGCTAGGGTCAGGAGTCATACGCAATCTGACCCTCTTCATGTCAGAGGTCGGAGACGGTGGGAATTCTTGGCAACCAGAACTGTGGACAGCGAATTGAATCGCTGTACTGGTTTCTGTCATACTGAAGTGTCCCTAAAGATAGATTGACGATTAATTATAACCATGAACTGTTCATTCCTCGCCACAAAGCCGCATGCAGTACTGTGAGACTGTATGAGTACTGTATGTCTGGTGATGACGTAATTCCACTCGCTGAGACTGGACTGACAGACCCACGTCTGCTGCTGCTATGAGTTATGAGGATGTTGTTGTTGTTCGTATGCCTCATCTGTTCCTGCTATCCGCCGTAATGCCATTCAGACAGTATAATGTCCAGGCCAGCTGTTCTCTATGGAACAGTTCATTCATATCACCAGCACATACGCTGCTCGCTAGAATCAACAACACATGCGTACTCTAAGAAGATGTTTATGATCATATATGTAGTTTAATCTACTTTTCTTGCTTTTCACTTTCAAAACATTGCTATTTGTTTTATGATCTGACCAGCCTACAGAATAACTCAACCAATAGCGTGAGTTTGGGGGCGGGGCTATCATCTTACCACCAATGGCAGTTGGTGAGTAAGGTAAATTCGTTTAAACACTGGCGTGGACTGTGTCGCGAGCTCATTCATCACAAATTTACGATTTTTTTTTGGTCCAGTTTCACTCATTAAAAACTTTTATCACCCATGACATGGATTTTACAGAAGCGGGCTTGTCAAGGAAATTACTGATCTTACAAAACCAAACTCCACTTCTGTTCAATTAACAAAAGGAGAAGTGACTCCTTCCCTCACGGCCCGTTCCAGTGTTTGGCTGACTGTCAGTCTCTCTACCTGCCATGCTGTGCTCCTCTTGATTTCTCCTCTGCACACCTGGTGCTGACATCACGCCCACCGAGTGCTCCTGCAGGTACTCTCTATCATGTCGAGGTCCAGGTTTCCAGACGCCGGCTCTAGGGCCCAGATCTAAAGTATTGTATCTGTAGGTGAGTCAATGCATGTTAGCAAACACTGAATCAATGCGGTATTGTGACACTGCACAAAGTACAAGACACAAGCAGTTTCTTTCCTTCTCCTAAATTCATTAGTGAACTAAATATTACATGTTACTTAGAAAAGATTGTGTAAATTTGACCTATGATAACAACTGTTTAACGGGAATACTGGAAGTGAAGCTGCAACAATTTGTCGACTAGTGCATTCTTCCTGCCCTCTGTAAAATTTGTTTTATTTGCACCAAAATAAATATTTGCATTGTGAGCGGTGATATTGATATTTGGCCTCTGTTTTGATAGTATTGTGTATAATGCATACACATTATTTGGATAGAACAATTCATCGCTTAATGTCTGAATATCATTGCATTAAACGCACAAAATGTCTAAGCATCAGGTATCATTTATTTTATTTTAATTTCATGCTTTCATACTAAATGTTTTCAAGAGTTAATTTTTGTACTACTTTACATTACTATAAACTTTAATGCAATAATTCAAATCTGCATATTTGTTGATCACGTATGGACATAATAACTATTCCATCTCTTTATTAAGGTAATATAATTTCCAGTACACTTAGGATAAAAAATCTACTACTACTAATCTACTAATATGATTGGCTAAGAGATATATATATATATTTTACTTAAATATAATACAAAGCTGTTTTTATAGATATAATAAATCACCTGCCAGCCTTTCATGCACTTCTCAATGCTTTTTGCAGTATAAATAAATAATAATACTCACGTTTTCAAGAGCGCCAACATCTGAAAACAGAAAAAGTCAAATGAGTCCACCAGCTTAATGTGACTCTGCATGACGGAACAGAACCGAACGCAATGCAAAGTTTTTCTGAAACGCACTTCACAGTTAAGAGAAACAGACAGAAACTATAAAGCCAAAACGCCGACATGAACAACATCAGAGACGCGGTGGATGTTCAGTTACTCAGTGCGCCCCAGTGAATAAGACGACGGTGTATGACGACAGACAAGTGAAAAGACTGTGACTGGAAGAGAGGTGGAGCCGCACATCACCGTGAAGTGCACCTGCTTTGGTCTGATCTGATGCTTTATATTCTCCAAATGTCTCTCTGTCTCTGCTTTTGCCCGCCCCTCCTGGAATACTTCATAACGTTGTCAGCCTTCCATCAACCGAATGCAAATTCTATTAATCAAACATTGATCTGGGTTTAACGGTAGTAATGTAGTCTTGTGATTACTCTCCTTTCTGTCTGCAAGCCAAAGCCTTCTAAGATGCGGTCTGCTCTGTTACTTTGTGTCCTAAGAACTGGCTCGTGAATCAAGGCGGTGAATATTGGAGGTAATTTATGTATTACACAGATCCACAACCCCAAATCTGAAACAAAAGATTAACTATTGAAAACTACTACTATGTGTTATCCTCTTGTTCATTTAATGTTAATTTTAGTACAAATAAAAATGAGATGAACAGCTTGGTTGATGTACATATGAATCATCAGTTTCTTCTGTTAGTGGTGGTCACAAAGCTGTAATGCACTCAGTATCTTGAAATTTAATTAAACAGAAACAAGATTCTAATGGTTTATTAATGCATATCATCAAGTCTGTACTAGTTAATTATATAAGGTCTTTAATATGTATAATACACGCTACCTAAGCAAGTTATTAAGGCTTTTGAATATAAGTCTGTTGATTTGTATTATGATTTTATTTTATGGCCAAATCAGGTGCATAAAGATTCTCCTGCTGTACTTGTACAGTAAATAGAGTTCAACAGAGAAGTGTTTATTGAATTTTGAAGATTTCGAATATAGTATGTGTTTATAAAGCAACATAGTCCGCTATCAGATCCTGATCTGATTCCCTCTCTTTCTCTTCTTAAAAGTCCTTTCTATATATACTTACAGTGCTTTGAAAGAACTGAACCTGGAAAGCGAAAGACTTACATGGTAATTTTTTTTTTTTAAATAAAATGTTTTATTCTGTGTTACTATTAAAATCCCATCCTTTAATTCAATCTCACGATAACGTCCTTTCGACAGTAAGACGATGTTCTTTGGCAACACGTCACCTGATGAAACATGAAAACAGCATGCTGAGCACATGAGGCGGTCAGATAGTGAAGTAACACTCCGGCGACACGAAGTGTGTTACTGCATTGCAGAAACGGGAAGTACCTTCCAAACATAGCATAGCAGGAATGTGCAGCTTAGAGGAACAGAAGAGGATTGAAAGTGAAATGAGGAAGAGCTTTAGGCCTTTAGAAACTCACACTACAAACCACTTTCTGGTAACCCTGATTCACTTATCGATTTATTTCCCGACTCAGACATGGCCTCGAGTCTCATTATTGTTTCCCAAAAGCTATTCACCAAACCTTTTGTAAACAACATTATCAAGTTGTATGATTTAAAAGCTGCCTTAGTGCAGAAGATAAATTAAAGTTAGGGGAGGAGAGGAATTGGTTGGTTCAACCTTTAATTTAGCAATGTGGTAATAAATGTCAAAAGAAAACAATTTCAAGGCTACAGTGGATTTAGAGTCCAGGAGCAGCTGAAGGACTACATGAATATAAGGAGATTTATTGCAAATAGAAGTCAATAACAGTTATAATCACGTGATATATCGCAGAACAGAAAAAGGTCGTATCAAGGTTTTAAATTAAATTTGAACGGTAAGTAAGAAAAGATATCGCTATAACTGAATGAAGTAAAATTCATTTCTATGAATGTAGCTTTAAAAACAGTTTTATCCAAAGTATTCATTTATATATATATATTAAACTTCTTTATATCCTGTGTTACAAATAAAACATAATTATGTATCACATTAATTTTAATATCTGATCACCACAAACCAAGTCGGACTATTTAAGGATTGAAACAATTTTTTATTCTATGGACAAAAACAACAAAATACCTTTTTCAGATGAAAAGAACATGAAGGAACAACGAAACAACCAGGAAGTACAGATCAGCGTATGATTGTCTTTTACACAAGTACACTACAGTCACTTTTTAAAAGGAAGAAACATCATGTAGGTGTCGCCTATTGCAAAATGCATCTTGTTCTGTCAGTTTTGGCCTTCCGTCCATATTAAGAGGAATTAATGAGGTTTTATATACACAGTTAGGTGAATTTAATCTGAATTTCAATGTGAATGACAAATTTCTGGTTTTAAAGTGAAAAACTTACGCACTTGGCCAATAATTTTCATTTGTCTTTACATTAAACAATAGATCATCATGCGAAGGCATACATCTAAACAAATATTCTCAGCACAGACACACACACAAAGGTCATGATAGGTTCAACGGATTTTCTGTGTTGGGTTTTATGAAATCACAGACGAGCACTGACAAGGTCTTGAACTGTTTCAGAGAAGTGATTAGTAATGAAATTCCATGGCTTCAGCGACAGCTGGGAAAAACACATCTGGCTCTCTGGCTCTGTCAGGATAAAAGTCCACCATCTGAACATGGCGGCTTTTTATGAACTAACTGGCCACTCAGTTCAGCCTAACCTCCACCGAATTATCAAACTGTCCCCGAAGCATCGTTTACCCAGCAAACAGCCATCTGAAATCCCTTTACAACACTCCTCGACCTGTGAGAATCCCGTGACAATTCACTCGGCCAGGACGATTTCACTTTGAATCGTTTCTGTGCACGGCACATACGCAGAGCCGACCGCATTCCGACTGGAATGTGGAACTCCCAACAGGAATTTACTGTGAATTTCAGATTGTTTGCTTTCATTTTGGCTATCCGAGGACATCGATCGTGGGTCGATTTGAAGACTCCGACGCGAGTAGCTCCGTCAGAAGCATAGCTTCTGGTTATAAGCAATGCCTGATTGCATCATTTACACGAATTGTTTGCTTAGGTTTTGGCTTTCTTGTTTTGACTGCAACCACGAGGTGAAACTGGATTTTTGGAATGTCGGGTGTGTTGGAATTGATAACTCCTTCTAAAGACGAGCTAAGAAAATGAGATTTAAACAATAATAACAAATAATCACACAACTGGTCCACGAGGAGAGCTAAACCAGAAGAGCTCGCTTGGAAAACCCCGTTTGTTACTAATATCTGGCAGCAGCTTTCTTTGCACCTGCTACTGATTAGCGATGTTAAGATACAAAAGATATAGCTTGCGTGTAGTTTCTAGAAACACGAGAGCAGATTCTTATCAATGCTAATATTTTATTTGACTTTATTTGTACTCACATGCATAATTAATAAAGCCAATGGGGCAGACTTCATATTGATAATAGTTAACAACAAGCAGGCTCCCGGTAAACGGGTAACGCTCAGATCTCTGACCACGCTAATAGAGCCTTCATTGTGAATCATTGTTCGTGGTTCCCAAAATAACACAAAAGGTTTTGGGAAATATATTTCAGTTGGACTTGTCAATGATTTTAAACATCAAACAATACACTCCCAACCCAACTTTGAGTCAAATATAATTAACCTAACTTTTGCTTACAATTAAATTTTTTCTGGGTTTAATGCACCTTGATTGAGGGGTTTTCTGCCACTTTTTGCAAAAGCCTCAGTCTGGTTGGACAGTCATTTTCAGGTTTCTCCAGAGATGTTCACTGGAGACATTCACAGAGTTGTCCCTAAGTCATGTTGGCAGGTGAATCTTCTTCAGCTCATGAGGTCCTAGTAATCGTGGAACAGGTTTTCACTGAGAATATCTCTGCACTTTCCTCCATTCAGCTTCCCTTAACCCTGACCATTCTTCCAATCCCTGCCACTGAAAACAGCCTCACAGAACAGGCAGCACACTTTGACTTTGACTGAGGTGAGGAGTTTGGCCAACACCGCAGAGATTACTGGAGTGTTGGAGATGTTTGTCCTTCTGCTGTATGCTCATGGAGCTCATCTACAGTGACCATCAGCTTCTTTGGTCATCATCTAGACTAGGCCCTTCTCCATCAATTGCTCATTTTGGCTGAACGATCAGCTCTCAGAAGAGTCCTAAATGAGCCAAACGTCTTCCATTTGTGTGTACTAAGTCAGAGTGCTTGTGGGTAGCTTCAATAAACCTGTGCCTTTGATATAGCCTCTTGACCTCTGTGGCTTGGTTTTTTAAAGCTCCTCTTTGTCTCCCACCACGAGGATAATCACATTTATATATACCTCTATAATATGTTGAGTTCATATTGTGAGGTGCAATTATATTGAAAATTTGTGTTTTACGAGATATATACATATATATGGTATATATATATGACTGTCAAATAATCACGACATCTCATCCAAAAGTTATTATAACAGTTTTTATATAACTGTATAACATTTATTTAGAACCAGTCCTCTGAATGAATCAACATCTCTATCGTTATTTATCTTAGTTTGTTCGTGAATAAAAATAATAATTAAAAAATATACATAATCATTGCTCACTGAATGGATGAACAATCAATCAAATTCAGTTTATTCAGTTATATGGTGTTTACTCTTGTTTCAAATATTTAGAGATGTGCTTGTTAGAGAGAGAGAGAGCTGTCAGAATCAACTGACCTTGACAGAATGAGGAAAGTGTTTTCTAAAAATAACTATCTTCATTAATAGTCAGGACTAGCTAGACTTACTGCAAGGCACAGCAACAACTGGGCACATGGATTAATGATGTAATGTCATGAGGGAACGGCTCCTTCTCTTTGTTAATATGTTTTAAGATGTTACTACAGTATTGCTTTCTTTGATTGGTTTAGACTTTAGTGTAAACTGTTCAATAAAAATGAATAAAATAAGCAGATTATACTACATTATGAATTATATTATAGTGCATTATATTGATATAAGCCCATTACATTAATATCAGTTGTATGTATTGTGTTATCGGCAACCGCCAACCAATTTAATTAATAAATTTAAATCATACTTTTAGGGTTGATATATTTTGTATGTTTCTTTCTTTGTTTCAATGTTTAAGCATACCGTTTGTAACAAGTAAGTGCACGTTACGCTGTGAAGTCATTTTTATATCATTATGTTTTTATATTTAAAATGTCATAAATGCTTTTCGATTTAAATCTTTTTTCTGTTATCGTGTTACATCGTTATTCCTGGGTTATTAGAACCCTAATTTGAGCCAGATAAATATCTATTTTGGTCTTGTTTTTCATAAGTGGTGTCTGCTCGACTGCACTTGTGTACTCCGCACGGCAAATACGCCCTTATCTCTCTGATATACAAACAGGCCTCTGCGACCTGTACTCGTATGTTGTGTATGTCTGAGTATATTGGTGGTTTGGGGGTTACGCCAATGGCTCTTAGCTGCTCGGAAATATTAAGGGTAATTGGAATCATTGGTCAGCACAGTGCAGGTGTACTTAACAGTTTAAAAGGAGCCCCAACCGAATTCACATAGCAAACTATAAGCAAATTAGCTACACGAGATAGAGGTTTGCTGGGAATTTCTAAAGGCCCAGCAGGCATGTGATATAGACAGTTTCAAGCACTGAACAAATAGAGCTGTGTATAAACAAACCCAAATTTGAGGGGGTGGTTTAAATTGTGATATTACAGTATTTTGTATAAAAATTCAACTTCTTGGATGCATTTACACTTTAAAGCACCCCACTGAGCACATGAATTAGCAAAACTGTGGGACTGGTTTATATGTATGAAAACAAAAAAACAAAACAAACAATTATTGATTTAAAACAAGTTTATGTGTCTGTCAAAATATCACAGAGGAAATAATCTAATAAATAAAAAAATATCTAATGAATAACCAAATCATACTCTCCCTCCTCGTGATATGCACTAACAAAAAAGTCATGTTTAAATATATAGAAAATAGGGTAAACATGATAAACAAATATAATATTTTAATATAATTACTTCATTTATGAGTTTGGAGTCTGCAAATGCATTTATTTGATCAATGCATCTTTACCGTATTTCAATATATTTTTCAAATTTAGTTTATATTTAGGATAGCAAAGCTGATTTTTTAGCATAACACTCCAGCTCCCAGTGTCACGATTCTTCAGAAGTCATTTGAATATGCTGAAAATATATCTACATCGGCGGAATGAGTAGATGATCAGATGAACAGAAAGTAAAAAACTATTTTTCAATATTTGCTTGTTATTTTTTTTTTGTTCAGTAATATGCTTACTCTCATTTTAAAATGAAATGAAATTTAAATAATCAATCAATATTGGAAAGCTTCTAAAACTGGAATGAAGCCTAAACTAATTCCTGCAGCTTCTGGTTATTACAGAAAGTGCATCATTCATTTGAAAGCAGCTGTGCAGTAAAATGCTGATCAATAATTGCTTATCTAACTACTGTGTAACTTCTGGATGAATGCACACGCAGGAAAAAGCTGTTTCACAAATGCCTACTATAAAGCTGGGAAAACCTTTCCTTTCCAACGCCCGAACTGAACTCCTGCTATTGATTTCTTGCAGCGTTACGACACTTGTTTCTGATCTATGACACTTAAAAGACAATAACTCCACTGTCCTGACAACTCACACCTGTCATAAAAGTCGGCGATCTGAGACTAATTAGGGCTAATGTGGATATACCAAACACCAGCTTTCCCCTAACCCTTCGACTCCTTGTAGCATGCGACATTGCGCCCCTTATCCAAAAATGATTTAGACTAGGAATGCTGGTGATCAAACACGGTTCATGATCTGTGCACAGTATCCCACGACAACACTTTCCCAGCTGGTATCCAAAGGCAATAAACCTCCCTAGACAAACAAAGCCTGCTTTATCTGTAGCTCGGTAGAACATGCATGAATGTAAACTGCGTTTTCTCAAGTGAGAAAGATAAGATAGAGGGCCTTCCAGCGTCTCATGTGACGAAGCTTGAAAACCACGCTGGATTCGAAAGACCTACGGTACGAGATATGAAGAAGCGACAGACACACACACACCACACACACACAGGCTTTGTTATGAAACCGCACAGTAGTCCCTCTGGTTATTTCCTACTCCTGCTCTCCATCTGCTGTAGCAATCATTTGTTCATTATTTGTCAACCCACAGTAGAAGTAAACTCTCTTCCGGAAGGCAAAAGACATACCGCAATAGTATAGTTTTTCCACAAACTGATCACAGGTAATCATGCAGTTTCTTCAAGATCTTTAAAGCATGTTTAAAAACACTTCTCCGGAAGAAAATTCAATGTTTTAACTAACAGGCTGTTGCCATTGACCAAAAAGCATCTTTCTCTACTGATGGTATTCTGACTGAAACAATTCTGAAAGCACATGCTTTATGCGTTTAGTATTATACCCTTGAGATGAATGGAATAATAATGAGCCTTCTTCAGGAATCACACATCTTTATGGCTGGAGGACCGATATTTTCTAAGTCTTCCAACCAACGACGGCAGTATTTTCTTCTGCCATAAGAGGAGCCACAGATACCAGACGCTCGAAGCTCTGCTTATGCCATAACGAAAGACACAAATAACCTGGTTTAACCTCACACGAGAAGGTTGCAAGACGTCCGTGATTTGTTGACCTTCACGTTGCTGTCCTCTTTACTGAAAATAAACTAAAAAGATTATTAGGATGCTACTTAGGAAAGTAAGGCTATTCACAGACTGGCAGTCTCAGTTACTAATGCATCTGTTTTTGAGCTGAGAAACCAAGTAAACCTAAACCGATGATGGAAATAATATGAAGTGGGGACAAAAACCTATATTATTAAAGTTATATGGTTGCAAACAATTTTATTTTAGATGTGTAGATATGAAATGTAGTCTTAACTTTGTTTATTTAAATGTACATAAAATAAATGGATTGCAATAACTTAAAGCAAATTCAATAATTTTTTTGTTTTCAGTGTTGCAGTCTGTAAAGTAACCATAAAAATAACAGGAGGTGATGATGATGACAAGTCATTAAAAGCTATAAAAAAATAAACCCCAGAAAAACCGTGACTGTTCACAGCGATGCCATAGAAGAACCATTTATTGGTTCCAAAAAGAACCATTCGAGCTTCTCTATAGCTTTTTGTAATCTGAACAACTTTCTTTTTGTCACAAAGAACCTTTGTGAAACAGGTTCTTTATGGACATCACAACAAAGCGATTTTATCTTTCCGTTCCCCAATTCTTGTGGAGGGCACGCGTGATTTATACATACAGTGGTGGCCAAAATTAAAAGCTAGCATTTTCAATGGTTAGATGTGTCAGTATCAGTTAAATATCAGTTTACATATCAGTCCAATTTTGCTATCAATTTGTAAAAATCCAGTGCATCCATCTAATCACCATCCAGAAACAGAACAAACTGAGACTGTGGCAATGTCTCCAATACATACGTCAAGTGCACAGAGGGCAAACGCTGCTTAAAAAAAAATGCAAAGGATGGACTCTAAATTTTATATTTAATTTAGTTCAAATCTGTCTTTGCCGAGTTGTCCCTCAGTGTCATGCTAAACCTTATGCTCTAGGAGGCGCTCCAGGATATTAATTTGAATAAAAAGTATCACGAACAACACCGGAGATGTCACATTACAGTATCAACACATACTTTCACTATAGCTTTATGTAAACAAAATAACATCACGTAATGTTACATTGTCATAAGCACTTACGGAAGAAATGCACTTAAAGGACCTTTGGTTTGTCATCATTGAATAAAACAGAAGTAATGAAAGAAACACCTTATTATTCTCAGAGTTTTTATCTGCTAGGAACCTAAAAATCAAGATATCGATATATAGAAATAAATGTAACATCTCTCTTTTTTAATGTCGTGATTAGTCTCGTTGTTGTTGACTAAATTGAAGAGGTCCCTCCTTTATGGACCACGAACACCCTGCTTTTCAGGCCTATCATTTTTCTCTGGTTCTGGTTGGCTGAACTCAAATGGAGACAGTAAAATATTATCGGGCAATGTTAACATTCCACCTGAGCTGTAATCGCAGCTTGCTGTATGCCAGATACGATCATCACTTACTGTACCTGTGTTTTGTCTCTCTCTCTCTCTCTCTCTCTCCCTCTGTTGGTGTGCATATCTGTTGCATGAATCCAAACACAGCTTAACAAGTGCCATCTCATCTCAGCCCTCTCTTTCTGCTCTCTGCTGTTGTGTCCTGATAACTGTTGTATGCTAAATTTCCATTACAGGAGCACCTATCTTATAAAGGCTGTTCGGAATGGAATACTTGATTACTCTATATTTCACATTATTTTTTCAAAAGCATACAAAAGCATTAGCCAATGCCAAAAAACAACCTCTACATTTTGCCACAGGACCTCATTATGTTGTGAGTAATGTCCATTTATAAACTTATTTTTAATAAAAATCAAAGTCAAAATAGGCGCTCAGCTTCCTTTTTCAAGGCTAAGTAGGCCTTACTACGATAAGTATGAATTATTCCTGCAAAAAAACACATCTTAAATCTTAAATAGATTTCTTAGAAATCTTTGAATGTGATGCAGAGCCATCGAAAGAGTTTAGATTCTAACCCTATAACCCGTCTGACTTGCCCCAAAGTAACACGTGCAACAAGTCTTTGCCTGGAAATAATTGAAGCAATAAAATTTGATACAATCGATAATTTATCATCCTTATTTAGGCTATTGCTATTTAATTTATGCCCCCTTCTTACCTTTACTACTATAATTGGACTGCCAATGGCAAGACTTAAAATAGAATCCAAAATAAGATCCTTTTCTTTTCTCTGTTCTCCCGGCAGGCTCCGACTCGTGAAAGTGTTATCACATTATACTAGCTGACTGTATTTTTATACTGTCAGCGTGATTCTCACGAGTGAGCCAACACGAATCCAGCTTGCCGTCTTTGGGGTAAACATTATGGGACATGAACTCTCGTGCGGGTTCACAGCTAAACGTCTTGAGGTAATGGCATTTCAAAATGAAAAAGAAAAAGATGAAACGTTGAAAATAAAACCTAAACTAAAACTTCCCATGTTTCTAGTGTTGTATTTTACAGTCCTTATCATGCAACCTGTTTGCTTCCCCTTTCAGTGGCGTACAATAAAGCGGGTGACAAAATGTTCAGAAATGTAAAAAGCGTATGGACTCTACGACCATTACAAGTAACCACTTTGGCTATGCACTTATTTGTCAATGATTAAGTATTTCCTGTCAATGTGCGAGACGTACAGATGTGCTTTAAAGTACTATAACAAATAATAAGCCTATCTGCACGACAAACCAACATCGTTTTAATGATGATAATACAATACGATAACATTTAGGTGCAACATAAAGGACTTTTTGCTTCCTTTTTGTTGTTTTACAGCTCAAAACTACGTTTGAATGGCTGCAGAGGGTGTCTTGCTCAAAGACAATTAACCTACTGTTAGCTATACTCGATTTAAGTTCATGTACTCTAAGTTAATTTAGCAAAGCGGCTTTACAAAGGAGATTAATATCCGTTTCTGTGCTCAGGCTGCTGTCTGGACATTAAAGGTGGGGATTTCCTGCATCTTTACGCCAGTTGGTGGCGATAACTGCCTGTTTTAACCCGATTAATGAATCGTTAATTAAATCAAAATCATATTCATTGAGGAAGCTGTGTCGACTTTGCTCAAAGAAAGCGCGACGATACTTTGAACGTGTTACTACTTTCATAAATGTAAGTAGAAAAATGCTGAGTAACCTAATATAATCAGTAACTATAATGCTAGCCAATATTCATTTATTTTTCTTTTAGGCTAGCTGTTGTTCAAAAGAATCAAGCTTCATAATCGGAGTGATACCAGATATGGTTAAAAATGTTATGCTGTCCATTTGATATAGACTTTATTTAATTTCTGGGGCTTTGTCAATGAACCATATGCTGTTTAGGTATGTTTTGAAGCTGGGATGCTGGTTTGAGCTGGTCATGTTCTGGTCCTAAGATGCAAACCTAGCATATGCTGTAGTTTTCAACAAGACAGTGGGGTAAATTTCTATATGAATGGCCAGTCAACCACAAGTATCTCCTAATAAGAACAATAATGCATTTGTAATGACATAAAAGCATCCAGTAATACCCTAGTAGCTAATACTTACGTAAAATGTTATCAAGAAAACCTATATGTCTTACTTCAGACTATTAAAGCCTATTAAAAGCCACTTACATACAGTGATACTTAAACAAACAACATTTTGATCACTGCAGCAAAGTTAGAAATATAGAAACCGAGAGTTGTTTTGCTAGCTGTTTGCTTTTTATTGTAAGACGTTCCCTCAAGTGAACTGAGCAGGTGGTCATAGCAGCCAGATATGACTGCGTTTACCGTAATTGTCTGTTCCCAGCCTCGGTAAGTGGGTAGAACCAGGTCTCCAGTTTCTCCTCTCATCAGGCAGCCGCTGAATGGACTTCCGTGCTTGGACGGAGCTCGAATAACCTCTGGCAGATTCAGACAGGTGAGAGCCAGGTAACTGCTTCCCTTTTGTGTCTTAAAAGATTGCCGATGCTTGGATAGAGTGTGTGTGTGTGTGTGTGTGTGGGTGGATATGAGATTGAGTGGGGAGTGTAGGCCTTTGATCTTCAGGGGGCGGGGCAGGGCAAATCTTCCAGCGGTCCCTGTAGCTCCAGCCGTATAGGTAACCCAACCCTGTTTTGGCCTCCGACTCAGCGAGCAGGTGCCCAGAGGTGGGAACTGTTTGCAGAGCTGTGTTTGGTGACAGCACGTCTAACTTTCAACTTCTCCTTTACTGCCGGCACATTGTTCACAAATCCCTGCTTTTCAGCGTCTGAGCTTTTCAGAATTGCTCGTTCTTTCTGTTTTGCTCTTGAGAGAGAAATAGTGAGAGCAGATCTCATTCATGCTGCTGCAGAAAAACACAAACCTCACAGTCACAAAGCACTGCAAAAATGTTGCCTTAGTATGTTCCTTAGCTAGTTTACCAGTAAAATGATCTAAACAGTGCAGTTTAGTTGATATTCTAAATATACACAAGATAAATATTAATTTATAAAGCGGTACAGTGGAAAAAATGTTTTTACAGAGTGTTTGATTTAGCTCAAATAAAAATTTGAGTAATATAATATTAATATTTCACTTGCTTTTACTAGAGAGAAATGAGATTAAATAAAGAAAATGGAAACATAAAAATTATGCTTTAAAAAAAATGATGTCATTATCAAAACTCACATTCTTCCTTGACCAAATTACATGAGCTCACATTAATTTTATTATTTATTTCTACTTCTATTGAAGAAATATTAGATAAATGAGAGCTTTGTTAAGTATCCTGAGCTATGACAATGCATCCTTTAAGCAATTAATTTTTCCTCTGGGTACAGGCAATCTTCATGTTTTATTTACTTAATCTTTTTATTCAGCATCTCTTACCTTTCATCACGTCTTGCATGACACGACTGGAAACTGAACTGACATAAATTATACCTCAGAGAGAGGAGTATTGCATGTTTGTGGATCTATATTGAGGCTGTCCTCAGGCAAAGCAATTACCGCAATGAGTGTTTGCATGAGAATTGAGCTCTTGATGGTGTTCGGTGTGTGAAAGGTCGACCAATCTGCTGATGTGTGTGTGTGTGTGGATAATGCAGAGATAATGTGCAGCAATGACTACAGTTCATTTTTTTGGAGGCAATGCAACAAGGGGTCCACAGAAAATGGGCTCAGCTGAGGAATTTTAATGAATTAAAGGAATTCATTTGAGCCCATTGTGAATGATTCTAAATCAGATGAATGAGCAGCGCTGGAGATCTTCATGCTGGACTGCAAAGTTGAAAGCATAAAAAGCATTAACTACTAGAAAGAGATTTTGAAACAGATGGGATGACTAAGATTAATGCAAAACAACTGAAGCACTCAAACTAATGTTATTTGATTCTCAGAAACTGGCCACAGTTTCACAAAAGAAAATGTATCACGCCAACAATCAAGACCCCATGAACAAAACAAAAACAAGCCTAAAAATAATCGAATGAAACAGAACAAAGAGAGGATAGCGCTTTGGGCACTATACTACGCAAGATCCACAATGGGAATTTTTCCAGAGACCAATGCCAACATAGTAGAAGATGATCACAAAAGCATAAATAGTGCATCCTTTCTCAATTCACATTTTGTCCTGTTTAACAATAGAGCCACGGTGAAAGTACTTAAAGAGTTTTACAGACATTTGGAGCCACATCGTGGAGGAAAACTTCCACAGCTTTTGGAAATATCCTGGATATTTCCTGGAGGCTTATGTGTTGTGGTACATCTCTATAGTGTTTTTCCTGAAATGTTTATGTAACATTTTGCTGTTGCCACTGTTAGGACCCTTGACGGCAATCGATCAGGAGTTCCGTGATCCTTCGGGACATAAACAAATAGTATTTCTCGCCTAGCAAACCGAAAAATTCCATTGTCCACTTTTCCAATTGAAGAAACAGTGCAACTCGTAACTGTACCTTCCGCTAGCTAAAAGCAGAGACCCACTGAACTATGAGAATGTCTCTCGCTCTGTATATTCATGCCTCTTGCGGTAAAGAGACACCCCGCTGTACAAGCTGGGACAGCAAAGTAGTAAATCTGTAGTTTGTTTGGCTGAGCATGGTGTTGAGGGGAGTCCGCAGCTTAACTCAATTATTGTTGTTGGGGTTATAAAACACCATGTAAGCGTTGCTCAAGAGAAATGGAGCGCAACAACATTCACGTATGATTTATATGAAGCAACGGCAGGAGAAGCGGTCGGCGGTGCTTGACAGCTAAATTTGTGCTGCAGGATCTATGGGAACTTTCCACGAAAGCCTGGATTACAGAAGTTGTAGAAGGATTGTGGTAGCTCTAAAGGTATGACGGGCAGGCATAGTGAAAATGAATCTCCGCATACAGCACGCAGTCCCCCCTCTCAGAGTTCGGCTCTCCTGCTTTCTTCCAACCATCCGCTCCAGCTGCCGAGGCAGAAAGAGCGCGCGAGAGAAAGTAGGAGGAGTGCTGTGCCGGCCGGCTCCGCCCTCCAAAAGCTCCGGCCAATCAGAGGAGCGCTGCAAGCTTCCACTACAATAGGTGAATGTCTCTAAGTGAGATGAGACGAGAGAGAGAGAGAAGACCTGTGTAAGCCCCTAACTGACTCATTCACCCATGGGAGTTTGAAGTGACAGAATAAATCTACAGAGGACGAGGCTCAGGATAACATTTCAGAGAGCTGAGAGCGGACAGACACGTCCACACAAACAGAGCTACAGCTGAGGGAGACTGCTGAGAGGCAGACAGATATACAGAAAGACAACAGTTGGAGTCATTGTCATGTTGGTGGTGCTGCTGATCCTGCATGCCGTCTCGTGTGCCCATTCTCACGGGCCGCCGGGTGCCTCCTGCCTGAAACAGTGCCCGCCTGCGTGCCAGTGTGAGGAGGATGGCATCCTACTGCTCGTGGACTGCTCCGAACAAGGACTATCCAGTGTGCCAGCTGACCTAAGTCCTTTGACGTCTTACCTGTGAGTACACCCTCCTGCTTCCATCACCCGCTTTGCTGAGACAGTAAGGGCTTGTGAATAGTTCTCAAGGGATGTTTGGTTTGATTACCTTAAATATCTTCAAAAGGGCGCTGAAAGATTATCGTTTTATGCCTGGATGAGGGGTTTGGAAGACATGAAAGGCTCTCGGTTAATAACAGACTCTGTGGTTCTCAACCGGTTTTGCTTCAAGACCCAGACCTGGTATCACTCAAATATTAGCGACTGTTCAGAGGTCTATTAGAATTTGTTGAGCTACAAACATACGCAAAGTTATTAACAAAGAGATAGACTGAACATTTTTGTGGTTTCATGTTGCACAAAACACATTTAGGGCTTCATAAATCATATTTATGCCCAAGTGCACCTGTATTTAATGTAGTCTGTGGCGTGTTTTCTTTTATCTTGAGTAGTTTGTTTGTGGTTTATGAGGATGAGTGCAAGTCAGGCTATCTGGCATTTGTCTGATTTGACTGTTTCTACTAAGTGACAGATGGATTTGCGCTAAAATGTCATTGTTTAATTGAGCGCTTGACCTACATGTCACTTGAGAACCATATGGGAAGTGCTTTTCTCCTCTGTTTATTGCTTATATTTTAAATGATCTTTATGATTTAAATTATTATCATGAAATTAGATCAAAATGACCTGATCCCATTTAGGTTGTACGACATACATGAGATCGGTGTTGACGTGCACCTTTAATCAGGACTGTTTCAAAAATATGTGAAACCCTGTTAACCCGAGCAGGACACTTTCAGCGTGGCGACCCGTACAGACTGCTCCGTTCGTTACCGTACGTGAAAAGCAGTGCTTGTTTCCCATGTGTCCTGTGACAGTTCTCAGTGCAGCGGTATCTGATGGGAACGTGTGTGTGTAGAGTGATGCAGTGGGGCGCTCCCGTACAGTATTGGGTTTCTCCATGTCAGCTGGAAGCCTGTTGGGTTTAAGTCCATGCTAATCGCTAAGGCATGCCATATGTCCCCTGATTGTGAATGATGACGCAAAGGAGGACTCAAATGTTAAGCTCATAAAACGTTGTGCAGCTCACGTGAATCAATAACTGGAGAGAGTTGTGTTTCAGGCTTCGGAGGAAGCGTAGCTCATGGTTGGGAATTGGATTGCAAACACATGTACCGCAACCTTTCAAACATATTGAAACGTCTTGAGCAGCGTCTCTAGGCAGTCGCAAGTGTATAAGATTGTATCTCTTTTTTATTCGCTAGTGTTTTAGGGATTTTTATTGCGTTGTGCAATGTATCGAGTGACTCCATATTTAAAATTTGTGTGCATTTAGTACTCAAACACTGCAGCGTTAATATAATGAGGATTTTAGTGAAGCTTTAATATTGCAGTCTCACTTGTTTTCAATGAATAATTGGTCAACCTGATTCTGCCAAGTATTTCACGACGTTCATGAAGTTATTGATTTTAAATTCATCATGAGTCTGTGCAAATCAGACCAGCAGTCTTTCACATGCAGTGCCTCGTCTAACACTTGCTTTCTTCGCGGAGGGCGCAGATTGATGTAAATATTGACTGAGCTTTGAAGTGCATGTCATTGTTGAGATGTCAAAGTGTGTGTTTAAGCACGACGGGGACCGCTCTGCAAGAAAGCTCTGTTCTACTGCGCCATTTACTCAAAGTGCTCATTCATCGCTCGTCTTTTTTATGCCAAACTTTTAGGCTTAACGAAAGAAAAAGTGTTTGCATTAGACATGTACAGAACATGCAACTGCTTTCCGGTCTGATTTCTTTTGCTTACGCCCTGGCCTGTCGTTATTATTCCACTTTGAACTGCTATAACTTCTAATGCCTGCACTGAAAACTCACCAAACTTTAAATGCATTTAGTGTCTGTGTCCTATTTTAATATTTTGCATTGCTTACATTTTAATTGTGTGATGTATTGAGTATTATTTACAGTAATAACCTGGCCCCCCTATTTTAATTTGTCTTGCAATTATTGAGATTGCAAAGGAAAAAATTATCTCTGCAAAGGCATCCTTACTCAATGGATTCAACTAATATTATGCTTTTATTACTGCTTGTTTTTCTTCGCACTTAACAAGCAGATATCATCTTCACCCGTTTTTTTATGCTTGGTGGGTCTTGATTAACATTATATTTAGATAAAATAGTTTATAGAGCAAAAAGTAAAGCACAAGTGGGAGCTGTGTGAACGTGCTACTGAGAAAGCAGGCAGCAGCACTGGACATTCTGCCAGTATTAAATGCCTGTCCTTTCTCGCTCTGCAGCGATCGCCCATATGGGACAACAGGTGCCCTGAGGCGCGGAAAAACTCTGTCACCAAGAGAGTCTGTTTTTGCACTGATTTCTGTTTGTTTCTGTTGGTTTTCACAGTGGACGTTAGGTACATCAGACGAGGAAAGTTAGAGATTGCTGTTTTGTACACTAACATGTATAACACTCACATACACATTCCTAAACACAATGACTGCTGATTGATGCATATTTGTAGATATGGAAGATCTAAAAAACCTGGAAACAAAGTCTTCACACAAACTTCATTTAAACCTCCTTTTCAAACCTGTATGACTTTCTTTCTTCTGCAGATCACAAAAGAAGATATTTTGAAGAATGTTTTAACTGTTTTGTCTGTAACGTCAATGCAGCCTAAAACAACACTGGGCCCCACTGACTTTCATTGAATGAACACAAATGGTTTAATGATTAATTCCATCCAAAATAAGGTTTTTTGTTTACGTAATATTTGTATATTCATTGTGCATATATAAAAGCAGAAAGCACACACATACAGTGTGTAAACATTTATAAAAAATAAATATAATTTAAAAATAAATATAATTATCATATAATTTATATGTAAATATATGTAAACATCACATATTTTTGTTAAAATATACACGTAATAAATATGTGTTTGTAGTTGTATATAAACATAATAAATAAAAAATGTCATTGTTTGTTTTTGTATATTGAGGTTGAGTAAAGATGACAATTTTCACCTTTCAGTCTTTTTAATATTAAATTAATGTTTGTCTTTCAGTACAGGTGCAGATAGAAGCGTTTTAGCCTTTAGGAGATTAAAGGCGTTTTAAAACTGTATAATATATTATAACTAAACTATATTACAATCACATACATAACAGTTGTTTCCTATATATTAGAAAAGCAGGAGTGCTTTAAGGCAACATTTAAATAACTGTAAATAGATACAACTAACGATAAAAAAATAAAACTCAATTCAAAGAAACATGTCTTTTAGAGCTGTACTGAAACCAGTTAGCATCAGGTTAGCTCAGCTGAAGATGAGTACAAGCATCAACCAGCTAAAATATCATCATATATCCAGCTCAAACCTCAAAGCTGTCTGCCCATTCCCTGAAGCCAAGGTCCATGTATTTTCAT
Source organism: Puntigrus tetrazona (assembly GCF_018831695.1). Classification (NCBI taxonomy): domain Eukaryota; kingdom Metazoa; phylum Chordata; class Actinopteri; order Cypriniformes; family Cyprinidae; genus Puntigrus; species Puntigrus tetrazona. The sequence goes on along the minus strand of NC_056721.1, from coordinate 3,767,330 downwards.
CTCTCTCAGGGCAATTTTCTACACAAACACAAATTAATGCTGAGCTCGAGCTGAGGGCTGGAGACACATGTTTTCGCTTACTGGTCTGCCTCAACTTCCAGTGCTTTGGCCTTGAAACCTTTTAGAGTCAGAAACAAGAACAGAGCGAGTGTGTGAAAGATGCCTTCAAGTTCTGAAGTGTGTTGTGTTATCTGATTTGAGGGCCATAAATCTATTTGCGGCCCTTTTGGCCAGTGATTTATATTTTAAGGGTCAAACAGGAAGAGTTAACACCTAAATCACTGTGTAACAAATATTACAAACAGCTGGAACACATTTTAGATACACTTATCAATTATGTCACATGACCATGTGACAAGTTTTAGTTTAGTTCAGCACAAAATGCCAGTTACTAATATATTTATGAATAAATACAGATATTAAACGAGGGGAATAAATGTGAGTAAAGGAGGTATCTTTGGCAAGTTGTTGCATTTTTAACCTTTTACATTGCTGACATTTATTTATGGGATGTATGGTTGATTAGAAAGAAGTGCTTAAATTATTTTTTTAAATATTAACCCAGCAGCCCTATTTTAATTATGTTTTGTCTATAATTATTCAAAAACAAACAAAAATTTTATTTTCATGAACTGCTTTTTTAGTGGATGCGAGATCTTTGCACTTTAATATGCAAGTCAGTAGTAAAAAATAATAAATGTTTTTTTTTTTTTTTTCAAAGACATGCCACCAAAAGCACTGCCCATGAGGCTACTGACTCCAAAAGCTAACTACAATTTGATAAAGACTACTTTTTGTTTATTTATTTTTGATTTAAATGCTGTTGTGAAAAGAGATGTCAAATGTAAATGTAAATTTTACCTAGCGCCTAGTAACTAGTAGCTAACACACACAGGTTAGTACATGGTGCTCATACTGAGAAGAGAAGTTTGAATAGGGCTTACATCATTTGCCGATCTCTTTCCGCTTCTTTGTCGCATCGTTTCCTGTCTTCTTTCTATACTGTCAATAAAATGGTAAAAACATTACCAAAAAGTTTAGAAGAAGGACTTCTCAGGATCGGGGCTCAGATCTTCAGGGTTGTTTATGCACTTCTGAATCCTAGTGAATTCAACTCTGGCAGCCTACATCATTAAACGGCTCCAAGGGCTCTAATGTTCTCTGCGTTTAACCACCTAAGCTCTTCAATGAAACAGGGTGATAATGGTCTTTTCATCCTGGCAGTGGTGAACGCTTTGAGCTTTATAATGTGGTAAGTTTGTAGGCTGATCCCTCAGGGGGTGCTAGCAGACAAACTGCACGGACAATCACTCACAGCTTTGATGCTTATGGTACCACTGCAAAGCAACACAGCGGGATTCACGTAGAGCAAAGAGCTGAGGAATAACATCACAGCTGAGGTGCTTCAGTGGATTTATACTGCTGTACGTAGACCCTCCATCAACAGGCCATTACCAAAACCCAGAGTCTCCAAAAAGTAATACTCGAAATTTAACAAATATATGAAACACATGGACAAATTTGGCATTCCCGCTGACTGTTCCTCAGAGAAAGAGAATAAAAACTTTCTTCAAGTGAGGCTCCAAATGTCAACGGGATATCTGGAATGGTGAGTTTATTAAAAGCCCCCAGCTGACGAAGTCCACAGTTTACAGAGATGTGCATATTTGCTGGGGTGAAATTTCTCCATGGGTTCGTGACCGAAGCGAAAAGAAGGTGAAAGTCATGTATTATGTCTGGTAGAAGCGGGAAGACGGCTTAGACTCTGACCGTAGATCTCAGCTCATGGTACCCCAGTGGCCTGTTTACCTGCTTTGTGTGTCAGGACAGGTCATGGACAAGGCACCGGGGAAGGGGTTTGATCTTTTCAGAGCAATGGACAATTCAAACAGACATAGGAATCTGCCACACCGATGTGCAATGTAGTGAGTGAGTGAGAGGGGTCAGGATGTACAACATACCCTCCAGGCTGTAGGACAGACAGAGGTATGTTTACACCTGAGAGTGTTATGACCTTACTCGCAGAACCAAATCACATTCATGATACATGACTTTTAAACTACCCTATGCAACTTATGCAATTTGTAGAGGGGGATAAAAAAAAATAACACATTCTTTCATAAATTCCTCACTTCCTCAATTCAAATTCCGGATAAAAAGGCTGAATGGAAAAAAAACAAACAAACAAAAAACAGGCCGTTCATTTTTTTCTCTCCAAGGAGAGCGTCTTGTCATTAACACACGACTCCATTTGTGTACAAGCTAGTACACATGCAGAGTTGCAGACTCAACCTCACCCTCAAACAAACATGGGAGTGATTGTTCATTTCCTTCTCTTCCCGTTACCTAACAGTGAAACGAGAGCAATTAGTGCCCTGTGAAGTCAGCCCGAAAATAGTCAGAGCCCATGCAGGATAAATAAACCAGTGGACCTACACAGACTGCCTCATCTCCAGAACATCTTTAAATAGATCCAGAGCTAGAGGAGAAGACCCGAATGCTTCTACTCAGCATGTTGTAGAAAAACCAAACCTGATGAGCAAACCCTGTATGGGACCCCCTAAAAATTATGTAGGATTGCATATATGTAGAAATTTGTAACATCATCAACTGTTATCAACTTGAGACTTTCCTTCCAGGCCACTTCCTTCCTGAGTTCCTGATCCATCTTTGCTCTTTCTTTTTTTTGTGAAGGACAGAAAGAATTAAATTTATTTTATATTTCAGTACAGAACAAAGGGAATCATTTACTTTGCTTTACGCAATGTATATAAGCACGTTTCAGAAGAGTTTCAGACTGATGTCAGATATGACATATAAGATATCCCAATCGGTCATCATAAGACATCTCAATATGAATGTATTGAAAGATGGTCTGATTTGACTCCAGAGAAATACTAAGAAAAACATCTGTGACAAAGATGATTCTTAAGTGAACCTAAGTGAGAATTCGCCTGGTGAATGAAAAAGCAACCACTGAACAATAAAATTGTCCTGTGGGTTCTGGTGAGAGAATAACAATTGAATCAGTGGCTAAGTGTGGATTCTGTCCTTTTTAATGGCAGAGGTTCATAAATCACCCCCTGGGCAAACTTGACAATCCATCACAGACCTCTGTGGGGGTCTCTTAACCTGTGGTTAAGTCTTTAGCCACATTTCACCATCGGCTCTTTGGATCTGACAGAAGCTATAAACTCTGCTTTTGAGGTGACTTGTTCTCACCCCTTCAAACACCACTGGAAACCTTAAGGGAGGACAATGGCTGGGAAAGAAGATACCCAGAATATTGTTTGTTAAGTGGAAATGGTTTATACAGAAGCTCAGATTTCAGATTCATGATCCTAAACATAAAGAACCCAGTCACAGCAAAGCGGGAATGGTTAACTGTTCATCCAGAGATGCTTGGGATCCACACATGTGAAAAGCCGTCAACTCAAATGGAGGAGCAAATGAAACCTTCCGAGTTTCCAAATAGATTACTTTACATGCATACAGCTTACAGCGTTACACAGTCCCCCTTAATGCTTTTTTAATGAGTTTGCTTACATTTGCCGCATTGAGAATATACAACTCATCCAAGATTGCAATATGTGGACCAGGAAGCATCACTGGCCAGACTGAGGCCGGCTCAAAGCAGGAATTTTTAACTCAAATTTTTCCTTATCTGAACTATTTAGGGCTGTGCCTTGCATCAGGAAAGATTACTCACTGAATCCTGGTTACTATCTATGTATCAGGTTTATTTGAGAAGCTTTTCTCACCAAACTAGGAAAGGGAAATCTCATAACCTGCTTCCCTGTCAATACCAGAGGAATATTTGCGTCATAAATTGGACAAATATTTTTGAATCACCTAGGAATGTAAATTGGAGTCACACTTTCTTAGTCTTTTGTGGAGGACTCAAGCTAGGGCATTTCTGATGGATGGCTAGTTTATTCTTGGCATTGTGTCTAGCAGGAAAAGATGAGAGAATGGTTGCTTAGGAAGGGAGCTATGAAGTATGCGTGACGTGCCGGAGTCGCATCACTTGCAGCTGCACATCTCTGAAAGAAGTAGAACTGCGGTCCAAAGAAATCAATTCAGTGCCCACTGCATCGTAAACCAGCCAACTACGCTCATACCTCACCATGCATATACCGAAATGCAGGTGGCGACCTTAAACTGTGAAGAATGTACACATCAGGAACCTTGTAAACAAGATCTTTGAAAATCGCAACTTAGTTTGATACTATGTAAAGTTGTGCCAAAGAAAACATGGTGTGCATTTTAGGAGTGACTGTGGGAGAATAATTCAAATCAAAGCCAATTATTTTGTAATAAAGTGAAAATTACCACTCTGGGAGTTATTTCCCGGAAGGATGGAAAAGGCCTGTTTGAATGTGTGCCGAGAAGATAGAGTGCTAGTGTACTTTCAAGTTGAACACAGCATGTCCCAACTGACCAACTGACCAATGCTGATAAATGAATGTGATCGGTTTACAATAATACCACTAATGCAGGCAAAAACATTGCCATTTGTAAAGGTATAATCTTTTACGACTAAAACCTGCATGTTCTTACTTGCCAAACTGCCGGTGAACATCAAAGCATTTACAGATGATTTGCCACTTTGAATATGGACAGTTGTTGTGCTTTGAGACTTAAGAATCAAGTAAGATGCCCAGCATACAGTATCTGATGAAAATAAATGAAAAGAGTAAGAGCTGATGTTGAGGTCACCATATGATTTTTTTTTCCATTGGCTTTGACATGCAGATTAGGTTTCCCAACTCAAAACTCAAAGCAAATGTCAATGGAAAAACTTTGTCATTTGCCTACTGAACAGTCTTTATCTGTACGCGCTATTTCCCACGGCCAGTGTCTTGCAAAGTCCGGCGATCCATCTCGTACATCTTCTGTAGAGTTGAGATTGGGACCTCCAGGGACAGGGTGATCTCCAGCCAGTGAAAAGGATAGATGGAGAGGGAGTTTTCTCCACCCGACCTGCAGCTGTCTCAGCTGCTCGCCACTGGGGACAACAGGAAATTTATTGCAATAATCATCTCTCTAGGCAACACATTAAATAGCGCACTCCTGCTTTGAAAAGGCTTTGAAAGACTTTCTCTTTGATAGTTGATTAGAGAGTGAAGTTTGCAGGAGGTGGCAAACAGTCTTAACATGTAGAGAGTTGTTGGATCATTTTTTAAAATAATTTTTTTGCTTCCTTTGGTGTTAGTGAGGTTGATTGGTTATTTTACTATATATAAAGGTAGTGGCTTTTGAATTGCTTTTAAATTAGATATTTTTTTTACTACAATAATTTACAAGCATACATGTTAAATGTATCCAGATTGTATTTTAGATCATATTTCATGTCTGCATCATATTTACATCAATTCACTCTATATATTTCCTAGAAGCTGGTCTGCATGGTTTAGTGTAAACTTGTATTTGTCAGAAAATAATTTTTGTTTGTAAAAGACTGAACAAAACTACAGATTGGGCCCTGTAATGATTTATTGCACGTCCGGATGAACGGCAAGTAGAACATGTTGAATGCATCATAAAAATGAAAACATGTGTGATTTACTTAACTCTCTTTGCAGCACAAAAGTCACTTGTAGACTGAAATGAAGTCTGGACTACATCTGAAACATGACTTTAAAATGTATTGACATATTTTTGGAGAACTAGGCTTTAAATATTGTAAAGTTCAAGATACAGATCAATGCAAACTTTGATATTATTTTACAACAAGAATTTCTCTTTTTGGGGCAAAGAGACAGCTAGACCGTACATGTTTTGAGATACTGTTGAAGCTGTTCGTGTCTATAGCCATGGTGTCCATGTGGACTGAATCTGGCTTGTTTTAAAGACTAAACAGTCAAGGGTATTTTATGGTGCCATCATTTGTGCACTGTATTGCTATGCAAAGACATGCAGAAAATCAATTTGTAGTCTCAAAACATTGTGACAAGTGGATCAGCCTATTCTGAGGCTTAAGTCCTGAAGAAAACGGAGAAGAATTTTAAGTTATGGAATACTGTACATAGTGTGGCTTGTAGCCTCATCTCAATTCGTAATTTTAACTCTAACCACTTTCTGTGACAGTTTGGGCAGATTTTGAATCCACACATCAGTTGCGATAAGCAATCTCGTGGATATATTTTGATGTCATTTGCGAAAGCATGGTCAAAGAAAGCCGCAGAGACAGTTCTGGGGTCTGTCTGTCCTTCCACATAGTTTTTCTCCATTCCTCATCCACTTGATTCACTCATCCCTTCACTCTCGGATATTTGTGGCTCTGTCTTCCACAAAAAGAGTAAGACTCTCATGTCTTTCTGTCTTCTTTTCTCGTTTTCTCCCTTCGCGACCACAAATTGCTGTCATTATGTGACGCATTGCAGTGGTGATGGCTAACCAGAGTCTGGCCTGTGGAGAAAACCACGACAAGCGAATTAAGAGCTGAGGGAAATTGAGGGCCTGTGTGTGTGTGTGGACCACCCAGACTCTCATAACCAGAGGGTGAGACCACAAGCAGGAGCGACTCTGTTCTGCCGCCCGCATCTCGTTCCCTCACTTTCTGTCTATATTTAGATCTATTTGTTTCTCCTTTGTCTCCTTCTCAATTGCGCTTTCTGCTTCGTTCTCTTGGTCTCACACCCTTATCTTTGCGGTCGTATAAACTAAAGCCAAACCCATGAGACCCTAAGTTAATTTCATTGGGCACTTCACGTATATACTATATACTATATCATGTAGTGTTCCTTTTATTACTTGGAAGCTGCATGTTATACTTAAATAAGATTGCATGTTCGCTGTATAGACACAAATGAGACAATTGTTGACACACAGGTAGCATCTAGATTAGCTATTTTGTTTACTCTCACAGTCCCTGGGGACGTAGCAAATCTGCGCTATTGGAAATCGTGAACACACATTCCTATCACAGTCGGAAACATTTGCGTGTGTCTTGGCCCTACAGAGTCTCACTTCTCTCAAAGACTTCCTCCAAACTTTAATCTCTTCCTCTTAGGTTCCCCTCTTCCGTATTGCATTTTTCTCCGTAAAGAAAAAAATGGTTTCCATGCGGATTGCCCATTATGTCAGTGGAGCGATGGTTATCGGTGCTGACCCAGGTCAAGCAGCACTGTAAACAGGACTGTGTTCAGAGGCAGGCGGCAGAGGAGAGAGGAGCCACGCTGAAGCCAGACGACGGGACGAGCCCACTATCAGCCCCAGCATCAGGCTGCTGGCTCCAGACTGTTCCCTCTCAAACTCTCGGAGCCTCCCGCCCCCCGTCTCACCGGGGAAGGAATGGGTGTTGGTTTGGGTGTTGGCTTGTGGCTGGTTCTCCACGTGGCTGTAGTATCTACAATGCATGAAGATAAAAAATTCACATGTAGAGGCTAACCTGGCTAAAGGCTAACCTGTTACACTGGACTTTGATAAACTACTTAAAAGCAATGCTACTCAGTATACGTAATCTCCATTTTCAGTTATCAGTTTTATTTTACTGGGGCAAAGCGTTATTTCATTGGAGTTCATGTCTCTGTAAAATCTATAGTTGATCTATAAAACTATAGTCTCCCTGCAGCACTCTTTTAATAGCTTTTGTGGGTATTTTGATGTCAGGATATTATTTTGCAACATTTGCATTAGGTCAACTCATTATACCCCCCCCAAAAAATATCAAATTGAATCTTAATTCAGAAATTATAAAGACGCTAATCAAAGATTCTAAACTAAGTTATATCCAGTCCTTATGGTCATGTGTTTTAGCATTTATATATGTACAATGCCTTGTCCCATTGTAAGTGCACTGCTTTATTTTCTGTGACACATATTTGTATTGAACCCAGAATATAAATTTTTGTATTCTACTGTTATTATTTAAGCATGAGTAAACCCGTAGTCTGAAAGCACCGAATGTGTACATAGAGCGCTAATATGCGGTGAGAAGCAGGTACATTCACAGTATCACCAATTCTCTCTTTGAAGACTCAAAGGAAATGTGTTGACAGGAGTCTGTTGAGGAGGACAGGGTGCGGTTTGATGTTGCTCACATTGCTGCCGGCTCAGTGTGTGTTTGGCTGCAGGCCAAGACGATGTTGTTAGAGAACAGCACTGAGTGAAAGATAGATGCCTGTAATTACTATATTAGTACATTGAGGAGCCCGCAGAGTGGCTCCTCAATGACCACAACGTCTCTATTAGAACTTGTTTTGGTGACACTATTACAGTATAAGTTGTTACAGAATTATATTTGATTAAAAATTACATTGAAGACTGATTTCTGAAGGGTCATTCTAATGGCTGCTTGAAATTCAGCTTTGCTATCACAACACTAAACTTTTAAACTCTTGTGTATGTATCCAAATTCAAAACATCCCAGCAACACTATTACAACAATCCTCTGGAAAACGGTCTTTGATCTCAGCTTACTTTACAAGTATTCTTGACATAACACATTTCTTGCTTTGCATGATTTATCTGTGCACAACTTTTACAAAAATCACTAGAGAATCATCCTCTGTCTGTGTGCTGCCTGTGACTTTCATTACTCAATTAGGAATGACAACATTAGTGTTGGTTCATAACCTCTGGATTAGTGGATGGCCCTCATCCCAGGACGTTATGGTGACTGCACAGTTCATCAACGGCTTCTTCCACGTTTCTTAGGCGGATAGGAAAACATGTTTTTGAAAGCAACAATGGAGTGGAGAATTTAATAACTTCCTTCTGCATTCTTATTGAGTTCAACAGTCAACATTGCTTTCATCACATTAAATAGACAAGTAACTGTTCCACAGATGGCAAAAACAATCATTTAGTACCAGCAAATATTAAAATAAAACAAGACAGAACAACAATCCTGTGCCAATAGCGACAATGACACCAAAGTTTTCCTATTAATTGTCTAATTTCTGGACATGTTCTAGAAAACGTTTGTGTTGAGTGCTAAATGGCTTCTAATGTTGGTGACTTGTGTAGTTCTTCGATATTAAAATTCTTTCACATAATTTGCATAGACAACTTTAAGTAAACCAGTGTAACACAGTATTGTTGTGGAGCACATCAGAGCACTGCTGTTTATTTGAACATTTTAACCAATAACAGCTTAACCCCACTGAACATGTTTGGGGCGGGGCAATCTGTTTTTTGACCAATGGCAGATTGGCGACGTATTTGGAAAATCTTCCAATCGTAGCATGTGCATGACAAAGTCTATCTAAGAACAAAGACACATGACATAACCCCCATACCATACACAAATCACCTGGTAGCAGATCTAAACAGGTGGAGCTGGGGAAGAGGGAGGGTTTCTGAAGTGCACAACTAGTCATATATTCGAATGTTAAGCAGAGAGCTCATTAGCTACCAATACAACAGAGAACCAATCAGCTCTGCCATGTGATGATGATGTCATTAGGTAGACTTGATCGGACTGCAGCGCCATCTAGAGTTTCATGCCAGAACTACGTAATTGTGTAAACGAAACCTTTTAAAACATTTACAACTTATTAGTGCAAACGGAAAATCTCACTGACCTTTGCCTTCAACACCAGCCAAAGTCTCTATCCTTGTGTTGTCAAGAGTAAAGGAATTAAACTTTTCTCATGCACCTTGCACATTTCTTACAGTGCAATCTAGATCCTGAACGACACTTGATGCAGTTACTCATTGAAAGTCCCTCGGGGAGCTAAAGATGCAGCGGCGTTGTGAACAAACACAAAGTAGCTTCCGCTCAAGACAAAGGTACAGTTATATTCCTGGGGAGAGAGGTGGCAGGCATGAGGTTTCATTCGCCCACCTTTAAGATGTACATTGCCCTGGGACAGATGCTAGATGACAGGGTTATTACACCGACAATAGCTTTAGCAAGGGCGGAGGGAGAGACAAAGAGGAGTAAGCTTAGTCACAGCGATATTTCCTGTTCCTGTCAAAGGAATAAAGAGAGCTAAGGTGTCAGTGTCAATGTTTGCGCTCACGGTTTGAGATTGTGGAGTTGATACAAGGTGATGATGGGAGGGCAGGAAGTGTGAGCTGATGATATGGTGGGACTTGTCCAGTCTGTACTTGTAGGAGTTGTTTTAGAATAGGCCTGTTTATTGAAGTCGGTTTGTATATGACCAGAGAAAAGATGTTTTCTCATGCGATTTGGAGGCTCTCGTATTCTTCTTAGTAGCACCGCTCAAAGGTTTCCCGATCACTCCCACAGGGTAGGATGTGCACGCTCACATTGCAGAGATTCCTCCTGCGCCATGGAAATCTGCCGGACCCCTGTCCTGTCATCAACCCCCATTCTCTCCCGCCACAAAGGGGGCATTGTATTCAGTCCCAGACCCGGGCAGACTGTCCTCAAACCAATCATGTTTGGCAAAGTGAGCCTCGTTAGAACAGAAGGATTAACAGGAAGATGAGAGCTGGAGTTGCTGACAAGATGATGTGTACAGGAACTCCTTTAAAACCTTCAATGAGAAGCGGCCTGATATGCATGCAATATGGACACTATCACATAAAGCATCTCGAAATGTCTTGTCTTTAATGCCTGCATGCAGAAACTAACATTTTATCATTATCTGTTCACCACCATAGTGTTTCAAAACTCAAAACCCATAACTCATTTTTTCCCCCTTTTTTTTAACAAAGAATTTTAAAAGAAAAAAAGTCCATGCAGCTCAAGTCAAGACATTTCTTTATGTCAAGAACAATATATTTTAATATATATTTATTTTATTATATAATTATATATATATATATATTATAAATTTGGCATACACTGTATATATTAGGAAAAACGATTTTATCAATTGTTTTTCTGTTATATTAGCAAAAATGTAGAAAGAAAAAACAAACACACAAATAACTTCATTCTTAGAGTTACAAATAGAATATAAATTTCATTTATGGTCGAATTTTCACCATTCAACATGATTTTAATAGTCATCTAGACATTTAACACTCTTTATGTAGCTTAGTTTATGTAGCTCTTTTCCATTCATTAATGATCACGTCTATTAAATGATTAAACACCCAAAAAAATCCTTAAAATGACATTTATTACTATTAATATCATTAATAACAATGATTTTAAATATACATATAATTAACTAATTACATGACATAAGAGTGAATAAATATCGACTTAATTTTAAGTTTAAGTTAAGTTTAAGTTAAAGCATATAGATGTCTTAACCCAGTTTTCTAGCTCTCAAAGTATTTCCTCAAATCTCTAAGCTCGTTTGCCCTGAGTACGGTACATATCGAACCCAGCAGACTTTGTCAGCATGCTTAGCATGACGTGGCAGGCCGCAGTCAACACGCAGCGAGGGCCCAGCGCTCCGTAAACTCCCCTCCCACCCATCCAGGGCTCAGATCTGAGGCCAAAGTGTGGTGAGTAAAGCCTGCTCAAAGCTCTCTTCCAGCAGCAGCCAGATCCGCTGGCAGGCAGGTGATAAATAGTCCCAGCGTTAATGACACTTAATGCTTGCCCAAATCCCTGCAGTAGCATCAAAGACGATAAGAGTCCCTGTGCTAATGCCACTCTATGGAAGGAAGGATTACACGGCAGAGAAAAGGAGAACGCGGTGACGAGACAACGGCGAGCGGGAGATCACAGCGACACTTAGAGCCAACAAAGGCGGCGGGAGACGTGGAGGAATGCGTTTTGGTGGAGGACCGGGAGGGTTGGGTGCAGGGGTCCTGGGATGGAGCAGGGGAATAAGACACTCCAAATGTCTTCATTAAAGGGGAAGTTCAGCCAGAAATGAGAACTCTGTCATCATTTGCTCACCCATACGGCAATCCAAACCTGTACGACTTGGCATTTTTCGGGAACACAAAAACAGAAAGGCTATGCAGGCTGTGCTTTACTGGGTGTCACAGCAATATTATTATGTTAATACCACTCACGTGATGAGGTGGTAAATAAAAGAGCAACTAGTCGGTTGACTCTCCAACATAGTAGATGGCTGTATTGCACCTTAATGCTGGTTCATTTGTCATGAAATGGAAAATCACAGATGATGACAGTTTTAAGCTAATACTGCTGCAAAAAGGTCAAAGGTTACAAACGAAATTGAGACATTCTACCCAGAGTCGAAAAAAATCTGGTCTTTGTGAGTGTGGGACTTTTTAGTTTAAAAAGCCAAAGAACGACTAGTGTTAAATGTCAGTGTTAGACTACAGTGAATTAATTTGCAAGTTTTTATATACTTTTGGACACAAACACTCCTGGTTTTGTGAATCAGAATCAAATCAACCAATGCATTAAAGATCAAAAGAATGATTCATTCACAAAAGTATGATTCATTCACAAATCTGACATTTCTACAAGGAGAGATTTTTTTTAGGTAAATAACAGCAATTTGGACGGTTCTCAAACAAATATAACGGGCATGACTTCAGAAGGCTTGGAATATAATGCGTAGTTTGTTTTTATGATGCTTTTATGGTGGATTTTCATCCAAGTTGTAATTATATTTCATTTAATTATACTGGTATAAATGAAAACAAGAAAAGTTTTTGTGTTTTTAAATAGTTTATTTTCATGGTGAGCTTTTCTCTTAAATGAGGCAGCATTATTTCCATGCCCTTGCAGGCCGAAGGAAAATGAGGAAGAGAAACCGATGTGGAGATTGTTTGAAGGACACAGGCACTTTAAATAGAGTCCTCATGGAGAGCACTGGCGGAGGCTTAGGTGTCACACACATTGTCTCATTTCAGAGAGCCGCAATGTGGCAACAGCGCAACTGGCAAGCGGTTCAGACAGAGTCCAGAAGTTCTTTCTTACCAAATTACAAATCAGTAAGAATCGCACATTAAATAGCAGATGAGATGCTTAAACTGTCATCTCAGATTCCAAAGACTTTGTTTTGTGGGTAAGATGATCTTTAAGAGTTCTTGAAAGAATCAGTGATGGAATTCTGTTATAATCCAGGTATTTTCATCAGATTCTGAGAACAATCGCAAACCTTCACTTAAACAACAAGATTCAAATGCCTTTGCATTTACTAGTCTTCAAAAGAGGTGGATAAAAGTAAGTATTGTAGATGCCCTAATAAAATATGAATCAAGTTTTACTTCAGTAGAAAAGTATGTGATTTTATATACTTATTTATACATATATATATTGACCAATGAACCATGTTTATTATTTATTCTATCCAGCACTAGTCATTAGTCGAGATATTTAATATGTGTAATATGTGTTCATAATCATAAGACAGAGGCTGAAGGAAGTGCACTTCATAACAAGAGGTATCAATAAATAAATGGTTACTTGCGTAACTTTTTTTGGAGAAGCAACTAATTTTTAAAACGTGAAAGTAATGTGTTACTTTACTGGTTACTTTAAAAGTAATCCGATTACATAACTCACATACCTGCAGTGCGTTATCCTCAACACTTAATATAATGCAACAATACACATAATAGACATGATAATGTAGTCCACTTGTGGCTGGCCATGTATGTGGGTCAAAGGCTGCTGGTTATTGTATAGCGTGAACAGACTTTTTGTGAATGTTTCTGTGTCTGTATGGAGGAAATAGGACTATCAGTCCACTTCCTGTGAGTATTGTCCAATGGTGTGACCTTTGACTCATGCCTCTAGTCCAAACGACGTCATCTTTTGTCTATATGCAAAAAGAAGCCGACGGAACAGAACAATGTCTGTTCTGCCTGTGTCCGTGTGGGAGGTAGAGGGAATTCTGGGATATAGAGAGCCTTCTGTGTTAAAGCGCATGTTGTGTAGGCTTACCCTCTGATGCTGGTGTTTGTATCACATTTGAATTTCTCTGAATTCAATTTGCTGTTGGTGCTTTATAAAAGCGCACAAAAACATCCTCTCGGGGGCCTAATTCTTTGAAAGCTCCGCAAAGCCAAGACGGCTTTTTGCGAACTTATTCATGAGCGCATTAGAGGAAATTCAACAAAGTGATGCCAAACGACTAAAAGTTATTAAATCTCAGACGGACTTAAAAAGGACCTGTGTCGTAAAAAGGGCAACGTCAATCTAGATCTCGTAACAGGCGACAAGGCTTCAAAGAAGATTATGATGAACTGGAATTCTGAGCTCTGTCAGTGTGTGTGTGTGTGTGTGTTAAATCAAATGACATCCTAGCAATGCCCCTAGGGTAAGAGAAGTATAAAGCGCAGCTCCCATGACGCATCCACAGACTAAACATCCAATTTAGCCACCCAGACATCTGACTCTTTCTCTCTGCTTCTTTTTAAACCATTAAGCATTTGTGGCATACGGAAAATAAAGGACGTCCAATGAGAATGCGTCTCATTCTTTCTGTCCTCATTTTCTCCCCGTTCTTTTTTAGCTCTCGCTGCTTGTGTTTTTCGCTCAGGTGAAAGAGTGTCCTCTTGTTCATTGTGTGTGAGTGAAAGGGAGGCCACTCAGAGCAACAAAAGACAGAATATGGAGCTCAGGAAGCTTGACAGTATGTAAAAGAAAAACATGTCTCTAGGAAAACAGAAGGAGGGGAAGTGAGTATTGTTTCCTCCTTCCTGTGTCATTGTGGATCTGTGTGAGGAGAATGCTAAGCCAGACGGCCTTTTCAAGACTTGAGGAAGGGCAAATATTGTTGTTCTTTTCTTTTCACCAAATTTCTCTCTCAGTTTTCCACAGTTTTCTGTCAGTTCGGGTCAAGGTATCGTATGCCTTTCATTGTCGACTTCTCAGTCGATTACATAATTGACATACACTCCAGTTTCAAGAGTTTGTCTTTTTGGATCACTCTGCAAACATTTCCTGTTCAAATCCATTCTGGCACCTGCTTCAAAAAACACCTTTTAAATGATCAAAGCCATTTAAGCAAGCGCTCAAAATCATTCCTGTCCTCACTAGCATTTTCCTGTATTTATTAGCTGATATTGATGGGACACATGTCAAGACTTGCCTGGGAACACAGTGACTTTTGAGCTGAGGGATGTAAAATATTTAAAGGAATAATTCAGCTGAAAATGAACATTCTGTCAATTTCTCCTAAATCAGTTATTTTGTTTGAGAAAAAATTAAGGATTCTGAAGAACTTTTAACTTTTAAATTGTTCAGTTGCCACATATGTTCAGTTATACAATTGAAAAAAGCACTATAAAGGTAGTTTTGAGCACAGTTTTGAGCTCCATATTCAAAGCCCCCCGAAGCCAAACAGCTTTGTGTGAACAAACTGACCATATGATGTGATTTCCTTTCTCTTTTGATTGTTACAAGCTGTTAGTGCAAAGATAATATCCCTAAGTCTCAAAACCAAAGAGATATTTTTTATAAAAAGTTATGAATTGTCCACAACGCCCAAATGTTTATGCAAAAAAAGAAGGTGGAGCTGTTATTCTCGCTGTAGTGTTGCCGCAGGCGCCATGATCTGGAGATGCTGTTTCTTGCTGTGAAACTGAAACTACTACTAACTAGAAATCAGCGGTTAAGTTGTGTTTACAATACTGTTCCAGAACAGTACAACACTCATATTAGAGTGTGTTTAGCCCATTTAGGGAGGACTGTGCACAATTCTAACTCTGCAAGGACAGTCTGGTGCTTCTGACTCACAACCTTTAAGTAAGTTATGTTTTCCTATTAAAAGAACCTGCTACTTACTATTCAAATGTGAGGTTTGAGAAGTGAAGGGTAGCATTAGTGCTTGTTGTTTGTCGAATGCATACATGGTGTTATGTTTAGGCGTGATGCAATCCAACGTGTAAAAATGTTTTTTGGCAAGGTTCTCCTGATAAAAGTTGCATTTCAGAGACTAAATATCACATTAGGGTTGCTTAAACCCATGGACATTCCCACAGACACTGCTTGTGCATTATGTAATTGTATGACACATAGAAATACAGACTCAGTGTTTACAAAGTAAACATGTCAACAAAGTCAAAAGTCCTTTACACAAAGTTTTTGACCAAAGTAAAACCGTAATTATGTAACTCACACGCACTCACAGACACACATGAGCATTTGTGCTATCATTAAAAAAAACATATAAAATGTTAATTATTAAACAAAAAGACCAGTATCATCACTAGACAAAACACTGTCTGCTGTACTGTACTGCAATTTGGACCCTTGGTCCACTATATGGAGTAAAATGGAATGTTTTTTCTGCTACTACTTTCTTTTCAACTTAAGAAAGTCATGAACACCTTTGATGGAATGGGGGTGAGTAAATGATTACAGACTGGTCAGACTTACAGACAAGACCCAAATTCTTTTCTACACTCTTAAAAACAAGGCTTCTTTTAAGAACTAAACATTCTCTATGAAACCTCCTTTTTGGAACTTTTTTTAGAATGTATAAACTGTTACTGCACAATCAGACCAAATTATTTGGATTAATTGCTTTTTCATCATTCAGACATTCTGAGCCATGCACATTAATTAATTCCCATTATTTATTCATTTGTGGGCTAATATTATTAATTAATTATTAATTTATTTGTAGTTAAGTCATGGCCATGTTCAAATTCAATGTATAACTGTCATGAAATTTATGAAAAATAGCTGCACGAAGATCCTTTAAAATACGTCTTGTTGAACACAGCGAGAAGAGAGACAGTATCCAGAGTACAAGTTTGGCCCGACATGGGGTGACATGATTTAAAAAGAGTTTGGCAAGAAGAATAAAAAGTTCAGGAGAAGATAAAGCCACAACCTGCGTAAGGAGAAATGAAAGCGAGCGAGTGTGAGAGAGCGACGGATGTGTCTGGAGGGCCTACTTTTCTCTTTTGGGTTTAAGCGAAGAACAGCGGGACTAGAGCAGCCGTGTTAACGACAGAGAGCTGTTGAACGGGATCCAGCGCTTTGAAGAGGACGGCAGCACCTGAGGACGGCCTGTTTGTCTTGTGGCTTTCCACCAGTGGCTCAGGATTCACAGCACTGTGTAATGTTTACCCAAACATGTCAGCTTTTAAGGTTGGAGGGTGACGAAGGGGAGGATTAGGTCTGCCAGCCCGGAGGAGGACCAGAGTATGAATGGAGCAGAAAATACTAAACGACGGGCAGAAAGAGAGATACTGGGGAGATGTAGTAGCACGGTGGGTGGGACGGGATGGAAGAGAAAGAGGTCAAACAGTTTGGAGCTGTCAGGGACCACCGGAAAAACATCATTCTTTACATCCTTCATTAAAACTGTTGAGTGAAGAGAGAGGCAATAGAATTTCTCACCAGCAAATGCCTTCTTTCTTTTGCAAATTATGTAATTGAAGGTGTGTGTGTTTCTGCACAATTCTATGCCATTTTGTACCAAATATGAGTGGATAGTGGCGCAAATGGACGGAGTCTCCCTACTCTCAAACTTTTGCGTGTATTGCAAAAAGTTTGAATACACTACAATATTATAGTTCAAACTTACAATCAGAGACTTTCAGTCAGTATTTACATATCGTTACATTGTTGCATTTGGGTGAACGTATGTTTTTATCACGATTAAAATAAAATAAAAGCTTAAAGAAGTTATGAAATACAGATGAAAAATACCAAGTTAAATGAATGAATGAGTAAAATAGACTTTGGTCAAGAAGCAAGATCTTGGTCAAGTAGGTGTGACATAAAAAAATGACTAAAAAAAGCACTTAAGATAACTGTTTTCTCACATAAAGTGAGAGAAGTTAAAAATAAAATGAGACCAATGTAAGAAATTGTAAAAAAAAATAATGCAATAAAAAAACAAAGTAAGACAAGTTAAACAGCAGATGAATTAAAACATATTTACAATGAGGTGTAATGAAGCTTAAATCACTGGCCATGAAGCAAAAGCGATGTGCTGAAAAGAGAGGTGTGATTGTGCTGCTCCACTGAACAAAGAGGAACCCCTATCCTGTCTTTTAAAGGGCAACTATGATTCGTTCCTTATCGCACGTTATGTTGTGAAGCTTTAACTTCAATTGCTCCTTCCTCTCCGGGGTGGTCTCGTCTGAAGCTGGTGTAAAGACACTTTGAGAAGCTCTGGCCCCTGACCTGCAGGAAAGTGTTTGCGAGTTAGTGAGCGTCCATGGAAAAGAGACAAAAAACAGGAAGCGTGCCAACAAAGCTCAGATTGTTCCAGTAGTGCTGATAAATAGCCGGCTGTCATCAAGAGGCTGAGAAAGACGAAGAATATCTCTAATGAACACTCGTGTAACACTCGCACGGGCCTTATCATCAAACACAGCGGCACAAGCGTATCGGTGCGCCGTCCTTTGTGCGCGACGCGGGAATTGTTCGCAGGATGCAGGAAACAATTCCTGAGAAGTTTAAGCCTGTTGTTTTGGGTCCTCGAGTCTGTCTGATATGCCATTACGTCAACTTGGAGTGAGTGATGAATTGAAGCATGGCTCCGACCTCCACACTTTGTTTCACCCGAAAAGGGCTTGAGGTTTCTCACCATGGAGACTGTATCAACTTCTCCCAAACAGCCTCCTAATCTATGCATCTGTCTCACCCACTTTTCCCCTCTCCTTTCTTCTTTAAAAATATTCTTATGCTCCTCGGCAGGAATTCTGCATTTGTCAAATAAAGTTCCCAGAAGTTTCCTTGCTGTTCGCTGTGGACTCGCCCCAAAGGATTTTTTTTTTTTACTAATGTGGTAGGTCTGACTCAGAGATTGAAGTCATCATCCTCATCCAATTCATCATCATCATCATCATCTTTGTCGACTTCTGACACACCTTAATGTTTTTTGAAGCTGGAAAGTGCTGAGTGCTCTTGTGATTTTGAACTTTCCATTTTTACTTGGGCTTCAGCGGCGGATATTTTCTCTACACCGATTCTAGGCAAACTGCACGGTAAATGGCGTTATTGTAAGGGAGCAGCGTGCCATGCTTTTGATGATGAGCTGGCGTGAGGCAGGCGAGATTAAAGCATACCTGTGCCAGGGTTTGGCGGAAGGAGCGAGCCCTCGAGAGCCACTTCAAAGATGGCTATTACATAGTCTCCTCTGTGCTGCTGTGCCTCGACACGACCGGCAGAGCAGTCTAGTCATGTCCTCGGCGCTGGATTCCTTCAGCACCCGATTTAAACATATGCTTGTATACCATTCATATATAAAAATGTATTTTAAACATACACAATTTTTTTTTTTTTGAATTGACTTTTTTCCTAAGGTAAATAAATTGTTTGCGAAAATTTTATATTAAATGAAGTGAAAACAATGTATATGTATATATGTATGTATGTATATAAAACACACACACACATATCTCAGAAAAGCATAAACATACAAACATAACGAATGCATATTTAATTACATTCATGGTAGCTATTTTATTGTACTACTTAAGTACAACCAAAAATATACTCTCCTTCTCTGTAAGTGATAAACACCTTTATTATTAAAGGGTTAAGAAAGAGACCGTTTTTCATAATCTCATCATCCCTGTGTGATTACTGACAAGATATGATAAAGGCACAAGCCTGTAACCTACTTGAAACGATTACCGTTTTATACAAATAAGATATTTCTGCTGGTACATATAATTTCTTTGTAAATGATAAACATCTGAAACATTTACGGGGGAAAACGCAGACTATGCTGGTAGAGTCAACACATGCTGACTTGCTCTCTCGCCGGGGCTTATGTCATACGTCTTTAGAGGGCTAAAAATGCTTTTGTAACCTACACTTCACCTCTGTCCGGAGCGGTAAAGTCATGAAAACATGGCAGGGGGACACAGGTGGTCCTATTTCACTTAATCATTTACTATATATATAAAGGAGTCATTCTACAGTTGCAGTGGCAGATGCTGTCAGTCGCTTTTAGTTGGCAAAAACTCAAAGTACACTGTTTCTACACTGAGGAAAATGGATTTAAACTAATTTTCCAACTCCTATTTTCTTGTAAAATTGTTTCTAGGAAGTCTTATCAATGCAATTTTCGAAAATGCCACCGCAGCTGTGAAATGAAGTTGAAGACAAAGGCCAGAATAACACGTAAATGTACGATGAAGGGGGTTAGAGCCAGCAGAGAGAGGCAGCAGCTGTTTGAAACTAGTAAAGTCTTCATTGCATGTGTTGACGTTTACGAGTATCATCTTTCTGATGGCCGTGCATCAAAACCCCTACATGTGCAAACGCTGAGGGGGGTGAGATTGCGACACAGCCTCGATATATACCATCTCCCGCAGGGTGTACCGAAGGGGGCATTGCCTGAACGCACTTAGTAATCATTTAAATAATCATCAGGATCCATGTGCTCAGCGCCTAAACGTGGTTGCCAGATATTTCCTTTAGTTTCAAAACATTGTGTGCATGACCTCTCGCGAACCGGTCACATCTGCCTTTCTTTAATTAAAAAAAGCGAAAAGCAAAAAGCAATATCTTCTTGATTGCAGTGGTTGCGATGTGAAGCTGCATGTGCAGTGTGAAGAACACGAGTTTCTCCATAAAGGCAGCAGGAGATTGGTTGCACTTCTTAATGACTTAAATCAACATTGCCCATTTGGCTGAAAAACAAAAGTCGTTTTCATTAATTGTAATTATTGTGATAAAAAAGCAGCATGTGTTAGCTGAGTGTGGAAAGAACTAAGGATTACCACATGAGGGAGCGGGTTTATACTGAAAGACAAGAGGGTTATTATCATACAGGGATATTGAGGACATAATATACTGACTTTGTATACAAAAATAACCAAATTATCTTAAAAAAAAAATGAAACTAATACAGTTCCTTAAGTCATTCTGATTCCAGTCTTATCTTTTTGAAACACCCCACATGCAGATGGCGATAAAGTTTGCGATGCAAGTAAGCTTTCCAATGATTATTTAAGTTTGTCTACACAGAAGTCTCTAATAAAAAGCATCGCTAGGTGATTTGTCCAGTCAGACTAATGTGTAATAAATGGCAGATGGACTAAATGAATATTCACATCCACTCACTGACAGTAGGTGTCGCTTTTAGAGAACTTAAAATGCACACACGCACATATACTGAAATGTTCGTATCAGTATGAACGGGTGCATAATAGCTGTTCATTCAAACGAAAATGCTTAGCGCACCAAATTTTCAGACTCAACATGCGGAGTTAGTGTGAAGAGACGTTTACAAATTGCTTATCTAGCTAGCTTCTAACTAGAAAACTGCAAAATAGAGCTCTTGGCAGATTTTCTGTCTTTCAAGCCGCGTGATATCACTTTACCTGCTGGGGCAATGGATTATTACGCCGGGATGAGAGTATAGTTATAGTATCAATTTTCCTTTTATGATATAACTACAGAAGAGTCGAGATTTAAATAGGAAAAATATTGAAACCCTTTGGAAACCCTTTTTGAACACGATGCTACTGGTCTAATTGTATTCAATGATCTATGCTAAGCTATGCTAAAAGTGTTATCGCCAGATCGGATGTTTCCAAAAAAAGTGCAGTGTTCCTTTAAAGCAAGATGGATTCTGACTGGCTGCAAGGCTGGGCCATATGTTTAAAATGTGACATCTAGATATTGATATACGTATGTACCAGTATTTTTGCTTTTTCAGATTTCTGGGTACCAGGTAATCGTCCCATGTCTCCTACCACCTGTACTCTTTAATTATCATGATAATAAAACACTATTTAGTGCCCTGCCCTAATTGGCTGTTGATGTTTTATATCATACACCACCTGTACAAAATCATTGTGAAAGAGATTTCAGTGAATGTTTCTCTCTGCCATCATTGTAATATTTTTAGTGTGGACTCTACTCATCTTTTACATCTTGACATATTGATTTTAGTGTACAGATTCTACTGAGATTTTGCATGTGTTTGCTAGGTGTAAGACCTGTTTAGCACAGCTATAAATCTTTTTTTTATGATAAAGATTTGATATTTCGTTAGCTTTGTGTGGCTGCTATAGGCTAGCCGTCAACACCTCAACAGCAAACGCTCATTAAGCCTTAAATACCAGCTCATGTGTGCGATATTGGGAGTAGTTCAAAACCCAAATATTCCCTCCAGTTTAACAGGTTTGTGTTGAGTGCATTCCATGCCACCATGTCAGTGGAAAACAGCGGTGGTCAGGTCAACTCAATCTGTTTCTTTTTCTGAGTGAAGTTTTCCAGGCCCCATCTACAGCAAATTAGCTTTTCACCTTGTCATGGTTGACACGCTGACAAAACAAATAAATAGCCAAGTATCAAAGTCTCCGTGATGAATATTTTCAGACTTTTCAGTTTATCTTCTCAAGCCTGGTGGTCTTCGGTTATGAGAAGCTGCCCTTTTGGCTGTTCCAGACCTCCAGGGACAACAAATGAAGTAATGTTGCAGTTTGGTTGCATCGATGTCGACTCGACATTGCCTAAATGAAAACCTTGCTAAAAATGTTCAAGTTCAGATGTTCAAGGACTTTGCAGTAAGACGGCTTCAGTCCTTTCCTGATTCATTTTAGCTCTAGATCCACACTGCAGCACTGTTACGCTTCTGGAGCGACACAACCCTCGGTCTGAATAATTTATTACACCTGTAGGTTCAGTAACACCGTCGAGATCCATCAGACTGCTTCCAAAAGCTGCAAACGTAGCTGTCTAGAATAATAACAGCGCCTGACAGAGATGCTAAAAGAAGTAAATGATTTTTATTGTTTAATATTATTCAACTTATGAATGATTTCAAGTGAAAAATAAACTGAATATTTGCTTGGTTATGTCTAAATTGCATGTGAATTTATTCTAATTAATATTTGTTAATGTCAGTTAATAAAAATTATTAATGGTATAACATTTCCCACATCTAACATTATCACTCAAGGATTAATTTTACATGATAACAAACTAACTAACCAACTCGTTCTCCATCATCTAACATCATGGCTCAAAAATTCCTTTTATATGATAACAAACTAACTAGTCACCTAACCAAACCTTTTGCCACATCTAACAATATCCCTCAAGGATTCATTTTATATTATAGCTAACTAACTAACCAACCAAACCCAACTTGTTCCCTGTTATCTAACATTATGGCTCAAGGGAGATTCATTTTATACTCTAACAGGTCCTAGTTCTTCTAGGTTGATCGATTTTAGTATCTAAGTGACCAACTAACAAAACTAACTAACCTTCAAAACTGCCCAACTAACTACCTAACCAAAGCATCTATGCTAGTTTATATTTATATTAAAGGAATAATTACTCACCCTCATGTAGGTCCAAACCTGTATCACAAAGTTTGTGACCAAGCTCTCTTGGGTCACCACTGACTTCCATAGTATTTTTTTGGTCCTACTATGAAAGTCAATGGTGACCCAACACAGCCTTAACAAATAACGTTAAGTAATGTTAACAAATTAAAAAATTAAAACTGCTGTGGCCAGTTGCACAAACCTAGACACCACGTTAAGAACTAGTCTGACCAACTAGCAGTTGCCAAGAGGTAATAACACTGCTGATATCGGTGTGTTTACAATATCTACACTATCATCAGGGTCAAAGCTAATTAGACTATGCCGAGCAGTTAAAATCAAACACCCATCACAGGTCAAAGGTCAATTAAGGCTTCAGAACACTCTAGGGCTGATGGGTAAAATAGAAGAGTGTAAATAAAGACGAATACCTGACCCCAAATGCCTCTCGATGGAGAAGGTCAAATTTAGAAGTGAAAAATATTAGATGATCAGGATGTTTTGATTAGATTGAAGGCAGAAACATCTGGAACACAACTACACACACATTTACTACAAACCAGAGAGGAAATTACATCTGTTGAACAATAATTCAGAGTGGAACGTTTTTCCTCTTTTATTGTTTTTTTTTTGTTCCCCTTCTCCACTCTTCCTCTCTGATGGATGGTAAAACGTGCAGGTGTGGGTTTTCTTTGATACGAGAGCGCACATGTTTCATTCGGAGGGCTCTTGGCTGCCTTCGGAAGAAACTGTCAAAGCCAGAGCGGCTCATTTTTCAGAGATTGTCCAGGTCTCTGACTGGAGCGTTGTCTAGATCAGGCAGGGTTCACAATCAACACTATTGATTAGATGATATTGGCACAGCCGATGTAATAATCACGTACGAACGCTGGGCTCCATTAATTAATTGAACTGGAAATCGAGAGAGGCATTCGTGATGATAATAATAATAAAAAAACACGAGGCCAGGTTTCCCACGTCGCAATCAAGGGTCGTATTGTTGCCGTGTTTTTGAAGCCGGCCAACCGATTCATTCTCATTTGAAACGTGAGATCTACTGTGTTGGATTACTCGTAATTAGTATAATCAATATTGTGCAGTTTTTCCATCTTGATTGCATTTAAAGCTTAATGAATATTGTACTGTTGAAAATGAGGACGTTGATCAATGGTCATGAGCGTGTGTCTAAAGCTCCAGCTATTGCAAGAAAGGTGAAATATGTGAGCGGGAGCCATGATGGTGAATTAATGAACTCATAAACTAATCAAGCATAAACTCATATACTAAATACCACTGTATTTCTCCACAACATGCAGGCCTTAATGAAACAAATCAGTGGTCTTTAACCGTTAGGTCATGATCCAGAATGAGTCACAGTTCTGGTCTGATTAGCAGGGGAAAACAATTCTAAATATATGTGATATTATGTTAACTATATAACCATGCATAGTTAAAATAGTCTCATAATCCTTTAAACAGGGGAAGAAAATGTTTTCAGTAATTATTCACATAACACAGTTGCAAAAAAAATCCTATTTTGTCTATGTTAATTATTTTACACATAACGCTAGACCTAGGTTTTTTTATACACACATACACACACACACACACACACACACACACACATACACATATATATATATATATATATATATATATATATATATATATATATATATATACACACACACAGACATACCAAAAAAGAATAATTGAAAAGTAAATATGTATCAAGAAGATGCAATGGTTGCAGTTATGCTAGCTTATGGAGAGGAGGAGGAGGAGTAGGAAGAGGAGGTAAACAAGTAAACAGACAAATAAAGGGGGGAATATACATATACTTACAAAAAACATTATTTATATAGTATAAACACATCAAAAGAAAAAAGCACTGAAGGATTTTATAGGTTTATGCCATTTCACAAAAAGTTATTGTTATCAATTATCATCAAGTTTCTTGATTTTTCTGAACATGTGACGCTGGCATTGACGTGTGTGTTTGGTCTGCTTTTAGGGATCTCAGTATGAACAACATCAGCGAGATTCAGCCCAACGCTTTCCACAACCTGCACTTCCTCAGTGAACTGTAAGTACATTTAAACCTCTCTGCCTTCACCTCCATGCTGTGACAAAACGGTGTATACAAAAAATCCAGCTGATGAGTGGTTATTTATGTGAAGTGGTTCAGTGAAGGTTAAGTTGGAGACTGACGTAATTCCAGATGTGTTATACAAGACCTAGATAGAAGTGTAGCATAAAATCAGAAATAAACAAATAAATGAAATCATCAGCTCTGCTGATAATGACCTTGGCGTGCCTTGTGTATTTGGGTAGTTGACGTAGTTGATTTGTTTTTATTAAAATTGTATTACTATTACATTTATTACCGTATATATTTTATCAACATGAAATTGAATATAAAGGGAAACTGGCTAGCACTTTACAATAAGGTTTGATACGTAAACGGCATTACTTAAAATGACCTAATAATGAAAAATACTCAATTAAAATGTACTAAAATATGTACTATAAAGTTGTGTCTGTTGTGCATGTGTTCATAAATTATTATTATTACTGCTATTTAATGGGACCTTTAATCTAACACAAACTAAAAATTAATGGCTGCTTTTATTTTAATATGGCTGCTTTTATTTTTTATTTTGCTTCTCAATTAAAATCTTTTTTAATTTTTTTTCATTTTTTTCAGTGAGCCATTTTTTTCATGTAGTTATTAATAAGCTGTTAATGTGATGCATGAATGCACGTGTGTGTAACACTGCAGAAAACCCATGTTTGTTATACCGATCTCGTATTTTTGCTGAAAATGTAGACTTTCAGTTTCCTGCATCACGTTTCAGAGAGATTTACGCAGCACTGCGTGCGCCAGACGCATGTGTGATGTTCAGAGCTCAAAGACATTCGGAGATGCTGCGGTAACTTCCTGCCGCTCGATCAGAGCCACATAAAAGATCAAACGTATTTTATACCAGCATCGAGCCTGTACACACTCTGTCTAGACCTTTACACGTCAGCCATCAATCAAACGGAGTTGAAGGCTAAAGCAATATAGCGTGTCTGCTCACACTTTTCCCCCTGAAGGACCAATTAGCTCAGGTGAGACCTAGCGTAACCCCTCTGAGAGTCTCTGGAGAGCGTTAGGGTTGAAATGAAAAGCACCTGGCGGCTGTGGAGACTCACACATGGTGCCGCCGGCAGCAGCTGGGTCTCTCGGACACCTGACGGACACAAACAGGATGGATCGGGATTTGGGAACGGCCAGAGCTGTCAGAGAGTGTTGCGGGACGCGCCGACGGCAGGAGGGCTGCAGGAAATCTAGCATTTTTGTAGGAGTCAATATTTATGGCGTAGCTGTCAAAGCAAACGGCAATTCCCCGTTCCACTTCACTGAATTATTCCTCGCTTCCCAGGGAATCGTGGGCTGTTGCTGCGTTTCAAACAACAGGGAGAAGTGGGGGAGATGTCAAAGATTCAACAAAATAGCAAACCTGGAGCCGTTCTGTACGTCATGAAACCTCTTAACAATCACAGCACTTCTGAACTCGGAACGATATGCACGGAGGATCATATTTAAAATTCAGGATAAAACAAACAGAAAAGGGGAGGAAGAAAAGAAAGAAAAGTTAAGGAAGTGCTTGAAATAAATGTTAATTAAAATAAAATGTAAAAATTCGACAAATTTCCAAGGCAGTATTTCTCGTCGGGATTAACTTTTGTTAAAAGTTATTTGCTAGATGTACAAAAACAACTGTACTGTAAACATTAACTGAAAAGTATATAAATCAAATAAATTCATAAATCAAAATAAAATTTTTAATATTAGCAAACTGTAATTTATATAAGTAATATAACTATAATAAGATAATATTATAGTATCACATTAAAATGATATTAAAATAACACTTCTTTCTGATCGTTTGTTAGTTCAGCTTTCACACATTAATTTAATTTCTACATGAAAAAAAATTATTCAAGAAAACGACAATTCACAATTTAATAATGCATTTAAGATAAAATATCTAAAATATTGGTGCAACATTATTGATAGGATTATGTTTTATTACTATATGATTGCTTTGACACAAACCTTGACAAACCCACTCTTTCTTAATTTATAATTGGATATTATTTCACAGTATCTTAAGATGATGAGTAAAACTTTTTAACTTTTGCAAAAAAAAACAAAAAAAAACCACTTGTGCTAATTAAAATTCTGCACTTTTTCATTAATTAAAATAAGGATGTTATATAAATGGCCACACATCATTACACATAATGCAAAATAACAAATCAATATCTAAAGTGTTGACAAGAATGTGAAAAAAAAAAAAGTGTCATATTGAAATATGATTTTAATGCCCCAAGCGTTGCTCGGCTAACAGACTGTAGACCCTAGTAACACTGTACACCTCTGTAAAATCATATAGCTTTTATTTTGACTGCAGTTATTATTAGGAATATAATGGGCTTCTTTGTTTCTATTCAATAACTGCATTATGAACAGCACGAAACTTCTTGAGACAGTTTGACTGAAAACACATTACAGTGATATTAGTGGGAGATAAATTTCATGCTTTGAAGTGCTGCTGGGAATGATGAATTTGTGCGTTTTCACCCTTTCTGGTACTCGTTTACACCCCTAGGCACCCCCGTTTGCTCAAAGTAATTTCACGAGTCTAAATTACAATTCTGAGGATCGTCTGTAAAGTTCTTTGCCCCGGGGACAGCGGCGGGCTCTTTGGGAGTTTTCGCTTTTTCTTCTAGTCTCTGTTACACCTTAAGCTGCCTACCAAACGCGGATGATTAATTGAAACAATCAAATGTGATCAAATGTATAAGAAGAGAGAACACAGACGGGGCTTTATGTTTACCGTCCAGAGAGGCCGATCCGACCCGACCCAAGCTCCATCCCTCCACATCCTGTGTTTGAGTTATGCGGTGCGTGTCTGCTTCAATCAGGACTGAGACCGAGCCATCAATATCTGCTTGTTCGCTTCTGTAACACTATAACCCACCCAAGTCCCTCAGCATTACATAAACTACTCCCATGACCTGCGGTTGTCAGACTCTGGCTGCTGTCCTATCAACTCCAAGGTCATCTGTGAGCGTGGACGGGGGAAGAGGAAGTCTTGTTGTGCGCCTTTGGGACAGATGAAACGCAATCTGAGCCGAGTATGTCCTTCCACTTCCTAAACCCCACCTTTTGACTTCAGCTCTACCTCACCTTCTTCTGAGACGATGGTTTTCTGAGCTCCTACAAGAACTCGCATCCAAAAGCTAGTTTGTACTCTCTATGTACTCTAGCAAATCTAAACTAATAGAAATGATTTAAACGGTCGTACTCTGCACACCATTCAACGCACACACAGTTAAATCCAACAGAAATGCATATTAAATGCAGTTAGCTAAACTTGTGCACAGTGATTTTTTACACTTTAAGTAGGACCCAAATACATCTTCATATATAATTTCCTTTGTCTTTAAAATGTTGTTTAAGTACTGCTGAATGTACTGATAGGCATTTATGGCAAACTAAAATATACCTAATTTCTGTTGAAATGCATATGCATTGATTTAAATAGATTTGTAATATATGAAGCTGCAATATACTCTCTAAATGTAATCTTGAATAACATTATAATTAAAATTATTCTACAATTAGTCAAGCGCATCACAAGTGCAAAACACAGTTGCTTTAGTGTGTTAAGAAACAGAACAAGTACTTTTTATTGTTTGAAGTAGTTTCAGATTTCAGATAAGACCAAAGGAAACTTTAAATATGTATCATTTTTGTATCAAGAAAGATCAGAAGGCTTGAGAAAACGGGAGGATTGGTGAGAGACACGAATTCCAGGCCTTCAGTATTTTTAGTATTTGTTTATGTATCTTTCTTGTTAAGTGTAACCTAGATTAAAGAAATGCTACATACTTTTCTCATAAACCTAACAATGATTTGCCCTGATGTCAAAAGCACAAAAATACTGCTGACTAAACTGGCCTCCCAGCACGGTCTCGCTGGTTTTTCAGCCTGAATAGCTGACAAGTGTCCAAAACCCCTCTAAAACCGATCAAAACAGGCCAGCGTAACCAGTTGGACGTCCAGCTAAACTCCACAGGCTTCTTTCCCAGGCTTGAGCAGTAAGTGACCTATCAGCCCCCTTAAGAAGGGAGCACTCCGGTGCTAAAGACCTGGAATTCCTGTCTCACACCCATCCTCCTGTTTTCTTAAGTCTTCAAATCTTCCTCATCCTGT
Organism: Puntigrus tetrazona; assembly: GCF_018831695.1. Lineage (NCBI taxonomy): Eukaryota > Metazoa > Chordata > Actinopteri > Cypriniformes > Cyprinidae > Puntigrus > Puntigrus tetrazona. The sequence goes on along the minus strand of NC_056721.1, from coordinate 3,737,998 downwards.
GCGAGACACAAGGCCACGGCCAGCTCCCCTCTCCCACCTTTCGCTCTGTTTCTGTAATGGCTCTCAGCTGAAATCACAGTTCATGGCTCCTTCGTCATCAACCAAACAAACCGCGGCCAGATTGCTCTGTTTCTTTATTATTGCAAGCCAATGCTGAGCCCATTAGAGGGCTATAGGTACCTCCATCTCACAAGACAGGCCTCGTCACTGCTGATGGGGTTTAATGGGTGCATTGTTGCCCCATTCGAAAATGGTTGATCCCTCATGTGAAGGCCATTAATCAGCTGCTCTGAAGGCATTACGGCTGACTGGAAATAGTGCTGGTGTTTGCTTTACTAATTGCGATTTGTAGCGAGCGAGAAGCTCTCACGTTCTCTCAAGTGAAGGTTAACTGGATCTACTGTCAGGAAATGTTTCCTAGTAGGTTTAGCACAATTCAACAAGAAACACTCAAGTATGTCCTGCCTGTAGACTTGTAGTGAAACTGAAGAACAAACCGGTGTGACATAATCAAAATCGAGCCAAAGCAAAGTTTGTGTGGAGTTCATTTGGACTAAACTTTACCGGAAACCATTGGTCCGTCACAATGATGTAATATGTAGGTGTGGCTCTCTGGCTCCTCCTTCTTTGATACGGAAGGTTTATTTCTTCTGTCCAGTTATTCTGGGTCAGGGAAAAGATAGCCATGTCGTTTTGGATACTATTTATTTGTTTTCAAAACGATGTGAACATTATGCAGCAGTAGGTTTCATTCATACTCAAAGCCGGAGCGCACTCTCACTCAGAAAGTCTAAAATGAACTCATATGAGAAGTAATAATCAATCCCTAATATGGACAAAGACATCCCACTATCGCAGTTACTAAGCTGAATAACAAGCATAAACCTTAACTGATGAAACGTGAAGACGATGTGGTTTATGCGTGTTTTTGAGGTCTTCTCCAAATAAATATGAATAATGCAGTGGTAACTGAAAGAATTAATTACAGTACAGAAGCTATAGAATATATTTTCCGCCTAATTCTGTGATTTAAAAAAAATTTAAAAACTGTTTGTAGTATATATACACTGATCCATAAAATTTTAGTAAAATATATATATATAAAAATATTATAGTTATAGTTCAATTAATTCTTGGTAATTGTCCAGCAGCTGTAATATAACTGCATATAAAACTTTAGCAATATGCTGTTTTACCGTTATTTAGAGATCAAGTATTTTATTCGATGGGAAAGGAGCCAAAATTTTTGTCGTTAAAGATTTTAGACCTCTGGTTAAGGTCAGATGCGAGATGCTTCACAGTAGACATTTTAATAAAAAATTACACCAACACTGACATTTCATGTTTGGTACTGTAAGGCTGGTTTTATACAGTGACATATAAATAAATGTAAATTAATCTTGAGATTGTAGATCTGGTGCTGACATACCTACATCGCTATAATCCAATGCTTGCTTAACTGCTACGTTCTCACCGGCGTTATCTTTGTCGTGTTTATTTTATTATTAAAAATAAATAAATCTAAACATGTTTCTCAGCAGCATAGCTGTTCGCCAACACTAAACTGCTGCTCAGGTATTTCAAACGCCTTCGTAACCGTTAGCAATGAACGAAAAACACTTTGCCATAAGTACATCAGGGCCTTAAAAGCGAACACCTGGCTTTGAACGGCACCCTGGTGACGCGAGACCCTCAGAGCCTAATCCAGCGTAGGACTAACATTATGAAAGAAGACTAGAGTGCACCAGGCCGTGATGACCCTTAAGCCCCTCTCTCTTGCCGGCCCACTCAGTCCGTGTACCCAACTAAGCCTCAGCATCTGATGTTTTCATTGTAGATGCTTGTGCAAATCAACGAAAATGTGATGAATACTGCTTTTTCTCTCTACCTCTCCTCTCTGGGGCCAAATTTGGAGATGAAAGCATTGAAAGGTATCATATGAGGAAAAAGACCAGCTGCAATTTTAATGTAACCCCCTCAACAGACTCAACCCTGCTTTGGTCCCCATCTCCGATTTTATGACAAGAAGCCAAAAAAACAAAATATAGAGCTCATGTCTCTGGCAGGGTTCAGCCTTGGAGGAGTGCAAAAGGTTTTGTTGGTCTCTACTGTCCACTTTCATGTCGTAACATTTTATGAGACATACTTGTTGCTTTGTGTTGCTTCCAGTGAGGACGTGACTGCCATGGAGAGGACTTTAATGGTGCTTTGACCCTTTTGAGGACAGAATAACAATGAAGCATGAATGAAAACACTAATACATGGACACAGACAGACAGAAAGCCATAAATAAAAACAGAGAGACAGATGAAAAGAATAGATAAATAGACATAAGGACAAAGACAGACGGATAAAAACGGCGAGACAAAGAAAAATATAGACAGACAAAGATGAAATAGACACACAGACAGACAGACAAAAAATAGAGACAGACAGACAGACAGATAGATAGACAGATAGATAGATAGATAGATAGATAGATAGATAGATAGATAGATAGATAGATAGATAGATAGATAGATAGATAGATAGATAGATAGATAGATAGATATAAACACACATAGACACAGATAGATTCGGACACAGATATATAGACAGAAACACACACAGATACAGACAGATAGACAGCTAGATAGCTATATAGACAGATAAATACAGATAGACAGACACACACACACAGACAGACAGACAGCTAAATTGCCTGTCTATATATCTAAGTTAGCTCACAGATACATAATACAGATAGATAGAGAGATACACATAGACAGACACACACACACACACACACACAGAGATACAGACAGACAGCTAGATAGATAGACAGACAGTTAGATAGCTATATAAAACAACAAAGACAGGCAAGACAGAATTAGTCGTGAGAGTTTTGTTTAGATTTTGGTGATTTTCACGTGGAACAGCAATAAACAGAAAAGGCTAAACTTGGCTTCATCAGTGACGGAACAACCTTCGTGAGGACACAAACAGTAGTACAACTGTGCATCGAGTGGAGAAATCATTGGTACATCATAGTTTACTATACAAGGGGAGGTAAATGACGGTGTATCTTAATTGTCCAAGAAATACAGAGGGGTCCTCAGCAAATTTACTAAACACAAACCACAGCAAAAACACACAAATCACGTCTTGACAATGTTTGGAATTCACATCTGTTTGGTGTATGTTTATACATGTAATTTGTGTATTTTCACACAAAAAATTGTGTTTACATTTCAGCTGCAGTGAAAATCTAGGTAACGAGAAACAGTTTGAGACTGATAAATCTTTTTCAGAACTCTGGTATGTGTGGATAGGATGGTAGATTCGATTTTAAAGGGATAGTATACCCCCCGAAAAAATGACCGTTTGTCATCGTTTACTGACCTTCATGTTATTCCATACCTGTAGCAATGATTTTCTTCTGTGGAAGCCAATAGATGCCAAAACTCTTTGGTTACCTACATTCTTCCAAATCTTCTATTGCGCTCTGCAGAAGAAAGAAATGCACGCAGGTTTGGAATGAAGAGAACAGAATTTTCATTTTTTTTAAATGATTCCCATGCTCTAGATTTGACGTTTCCTCGCTGTGCTTTAATCTACATTTACAAAAATAACAATCCCAAATACAGCTTTGTTAGAAAAGTCATAAAGCTATAAATCTGTCAAAATCTACAAGCCAGAATTGTAATCTTCATAAAAGCCGTTTACATTACGCATTTTTTTTTTTTTTTTTTTACAAATTGGCCTTGTGGGCGAACGAAATTGCTCCTTGCTCTGTAAGGATGTGGTCACGTGACCCGAAGAAGGTGGTGCTGAATCATTTTGATTGACGCATGTCAGTGCAGGTGACAGCACTGGAGTCACCTACCGCAGAGTGCTGGATGCTTTCCCCCGCTCTGTCCTGCCATAATAAACCAGAACCCAACCGGCAGCCCCACTCATATGGAGCAAATTACACAGCCCGTGTTGCTATATCCATCAAACACAGCCCCCACACACACACACACACACACACACACACACACACACACGGACTGTAGTAATTTGTAACATGTCTTGTTCAATGTGATGGTCGTCAGATCAATGTGAAGTGATCACAGAGATGAGCTGTACACTCCACACACACTTACAGTATGAAAACAGAGAACCGCACACAGAGAAATAAGCTGTCTTCACATCAGAGGAAGCTTCTGCCGAACAGATGAGCAAATACAGGCGCGCAATCATATATATTCGGCACGAAGGCCGATGACACGCAGTTAAAATAACACCTTGCGTAAAATGCAAAAAATGAACATGACACAGGGTCTGCTTCACGCAGCAGTAAGATAAACAGCGATCTGCCACAAAATAAATCAAAGTCCTGCTATTAGCTGGAAAGTATAACTGCAGAAATCCTTTAAAGTGAATGGTAGATCTCCTTACACACATCAAACGAAAACTTCTTGTGAATATAAATAGGTCCTTTAAAAACACACCTAGCAGACACGCGGAAAGAAACGTGTTGTGGCAGAGCTCGGCGCAGCGCCAGAACTGACACTACTGTATTTAGATATCTTACACCCAGTCGCAGGATTTCACCTGGTTCTGCGGTAAAACGTTTGATTCGATTTCATGCTTCATTTTCAATCTATTTACGAAGAGTCATTGTTTATGGCCACCATAACCAAAATAGGTGGAACTCGTTTCTTTAAATTTCACTTCATGAATCTACAGAAAGGTCGCAAGTTCAAGTAGAAAAACAAAAATTTCTGCAAAATTATATTCAGTCGCTTCTTGCAAGTGTTTCTTGGACGCTTTGGAAGTGGGCAGTGCAGTGCTGTACCAGGTGCGCTACAGAGCAGGTTTACTACATCAGAAAAGCCATCTAACGGAGTAGTATTGTAAATGTTTTGAGGCCATAACAGCATTTTGGACAGAACTGCACAAAAAAGGAATCGTTAATCTACTGTTGTAAACTGTATGTAATATCGTGTTTTAGGTTTTTTTGCACCAATGTAGGTAGATGCATGCATTTTTTCCGTTGGTCCGGACGATTTAAAACCATAAAATTGACATTGCTTGCATCTTGCGCCAATATCTGAATTAAAGGAACGTGGTGAAATATGTACAATATTAGCCAGACATCTGAACACACCTGTATTACTGTTATGTCTCTGACACAATAATGGCAAGAAACACATTATCTTTAATAAGATCCCTACCCTGAGGTTGGTTACTAACCATATTGAGGAGTGTTTAAATGCATCTCTATGGTCACTGCGCAGTTCAAGCTAAATAAATAACTAGATTGGAGGTTGCCACCCACCGGCTTTTGCAGATGATCTCCTGGGGCGCACCACTCCCCTCACCTCTCTTTTAATTCCCTTCTTTTTTAATCTTTCATTGATCTTTAATCCCTGTCATTAAACGTTCATTTAACACTTGTGAGTGAAGCGTGATTAAACCATCTTTAGAGTTCTGGGTTTGTCTTATATCCTGTAATTAATGAAGGATAACTGCAGTGACTGCAGACTGGAGGACAGAGAAGCTTACAGTCATCGGAACAAAAGCTTCCATCTGCTTTAATGACCGAGCTTAATATCAGTCTGTACTGTATCCTCTCTTGTACCTGGCGCCTTCCACGAAATACAGAGATGACTTGACCTCGCTTTCGGTACACACATCACAGTGACTTTACATATAAAATAAAAATTATGGCTGTACGAAGATTTTTTGAGTTTTACTGGATCAGGCGGATCAAACGGGCTCTTGTTTGAGTTTGTCAGGCTTTAATTTGTGATGTAACTAAAATCACTGGGAAAGAGTATAGAAATCTGGCTTGCTGCGAGATAAAAATCTTACTTTCATTTTCGTGGTCTAGCTGTAAGCCAATGGTAGCTTTAAGTCATGCACTGTTTGCAAAGCTTGCCTCTGAAGTCACACGCCGTCAAACTTAAAGGGGTCGTATCGTAAGCAATCAAATTTGCCTTGATCTTTTAAGATAAAAAGGCTTGTACTATGAAAACACGCCGTAACTTTTAAAACTCCAAGCTGCAAAATGTCAGATGCATGACTCAGGATCGTCCATGTTTACAAATCATTGATGTCTATTGGATGGTCAGAAACCGAAGCCACCCAGTCATAAAGGAAAATGACAGAGAAAGTAGAACAGGCGGTATTTCTCAACTAAATAACGACTAGGAATGTGTTCTAACTCACATACTTTATTCAGAAAGGCACGAATATGACTTTAAAATGAGTCAAGAATTCTTCCAAGTAATAGAAAGACAAAAATTGTTAGACAAGCACAAAATTAAACCCCCTTTAAAAGAGTAGACAGATGTTAAAAGAGTCTTAAAAGAGCCACGGATGTACTGTGTACTCCAGTTGCAATATAATCACACAATTGCTAGTAAAAGTCTTTTGACACGCATAAAACACTTAAAATTCAAGCTTAAACCATTAAAAGGTGATTTGATGGCCTTTTTCAAGAATGTCCCAAAGACACATTTGCACCTGTGTTTTACTTCAGATATAATCCCCTTTCTTCTGTAGATATTGTCAGAACAATATATCAGCAAATCAAGTGCTCTGTGCAGATGTCTTTCATCAGACAGCAGTCTGATATTACAGTCACAATGTCAGACGCAGATAAAAACACTTAGATTAGCACCTACGTAAAAACCCACACCCTACCCATGGGTTTGCAGATAACCTCTTCTCCTTTCTCCTCTCTTCTCTCATCTTTTCCTGACCAAAGATAATGCCACCTGAAAAGATTGGATGTCGAAATGCATCCAATCAACGCCTTTCACAGCAACCCTCATTTTGATTCTCTTTAGTAACCAAAACATGGTAACATAGTGCATTTAGTCGAGGTGATGTTCACGGTACCGTGACTTTTACTGTCTGGATATCTCTGACACTTCATGTAAGATTAGACTGAATGCTTTTTTTTGTATCTCCTCACAGAGTCTTTTTATTATTAGATATAGCTTATATGTGAATATTTATTATAATATAGTTAGCTCACAGCTTTTTGAAATTATACTGTTCTATCACTAATAGCCAAACGTCATGCTAATAAACAAATCGGCACAGCACATTCAGAATTATTATTTTCCTCACTGAATTTTAAGCATTTTATTCAAAGTAACTAGTCAATACTGCTAGTTTGTAAATGTAGCCAACTACAGTCATAACCTTTTAAAATAGCTTTCATAACACTGGCTTGTGAAATCAAAGTTAGGATAATTTTGGACCGCACAATCAGTCTTAAATCTTATCCGTTTTACTGAAATGTACATTTTTGGTTAGTCTTATCAGAGATATATGACAGCAAAGACATATTATTTTAAATCTGCCTTTTCACACAAGTGCCCACATGGGACAGAGCACGAGCACTGCGATAAAGATCTGTTTAAATGCCATAAAATCAATCCATTTTTTTTTTTTTTTTTTTAACAAGAGAATCAAAAGCTTATTTCCGCACAGGTCAGAGTTTATAGTGATGATGAATACATATTCGGGAAGACAAGGTCACTTTCAGGGAGCTGGCGAGAGTTCGGATTTCAAAGCCAGAGGAAGTGCAGTCACAACGTGTACATTTTTCCATTTGCAGATCCTCCTCAGGCCAGGATCCAATCAAAAATGATTTAGCTATATAGAAACGTTTTCCATCGTGCTGTGAAATTGATATCGCAGGAAACTGTATTGCAAATAATACGACCCGGTTCTTAGGCTTTTAAAGCCAGTGATATTTTCACCAGTCAGAGAATTCTTCAGATTCAATTGTTTAATAATTCAATGCATATGTGGTTTAAGCAATTCTGTAAGAAGTAATCACTGTTTGCGCAGGTTTATATTTGCCATTGTTTTGCACTGTTTGTGGTAACTGCAGACAATGAAAGCTATCTCAAGGGCACATTTATCTCTGTGAAAGTAATTTGCCACATAGGCTTTATTCCAAAAAAAGGAGAAAAGTGTTTGCAATGTGTTAATAAAATCTATAAAGTTTGATTATGAATGCGCAGGGCTAGGAATCTGCTGACGTTTTTATGCGCTGATTGAGTGGGAGAATCTGCAGAACGGATTTCAACGTGGTAGAATATGGTAAACTGACTGCTGGCTGCTATTTGCCAAAACGTTTAAGGCTGAATACCATTCATAAGTTAAACATCCTTACCAGGAGAGCGTTTAGAAAAGCCCGCTTGAAAACAACCATTCATTCCGTTTTGCTAATAAACAGCTATGTGTGGGATTTGCATTCCGTGAATGACAGGTGTTTCAGTTTGGCTGAATTTAGCTTTTGACCCTTTTTATTTAGCTGTAATAGATTGCATGTGGATGAGAAAAAGACTTTATATTTCAAATTCCTTATTGATACATCCATGGAGATGAGAGTAAATGAGAATACATTAAGAGCTGAACCAGTATGAGTCCCATCAAGGCCTTATTTTTTCTTTCTCTGCTAACAATTCTTCTCCAAACTCAACTGTAATTACCTCTTCACGAACACACCAAAACTGAAAAAAAGACGAGTATGATTAAAGTTTTACGGTGTTTTGGCCCCCAATGAGGCATCTAACAGAAGACAGATGTGCTGCAGGGGGCCTAACACTAACCAGCCATCCCAAAGTTTTTTGCCTCTGACTTGTGCTGCTTGTTGTCAACACAGCTTTCAGTGGTCTAATGACAATGGCCAGCCTTCACCTTTTTACACAGACTATCTGCAACGCAGCCGATTCTCATAAACTACTCCCAATAAACATGCGGTTGCTGCTTTATGAGGTCGCAATTGATGCTAAAAACGGACTGGAACTGCAACAATAGAGCTGTTAGTAGGTTGCAATCACACTTTTTGACAACCAAATGTGTCCTGACACTTAATTTCAACAAACATCTGTGGTAAAGTTGCAGTATGAAAAAGCTCAGCTCACACTTCATTTGATGCAGACTTTTATTGTTTGGTCTGATTTAGACAGATGTTGGAGATTCCACACTACAGCAAGTAAATACGCTTTGTGTAACATGCATCCAACAAAATACATTAATTCTGTTTTGAAAAACTGTTTCTAAGTTTTACACCATTGGGTTTGAAGATCAGTTTAAAGCTAAATTGAAGCTTTTGAAATGGTTGCCACCAATAGCATATTTTTCCTCATTCACGCCTTCCTTAATCTGACTACTCAATGATCCTTTGTAGGGGAGTGGAGTGTTGAGGGCAGTTTGGATAATTTTGGACTCAGAGCAAAGACTAGTAAGGCTGGCACAGGTTATGAGGGAAAGGTTCAAAGGGGTTCTGTTTAATGCAGTGTCTCTTAGGCTGTTTTCACACTTGGTTTGATTGCTTGTTCTGAACCTCAGAACACCCCCCCCTCATCCTGCCTTCACTGATCTCTTTTAATGTTGTATTGCTGGGTTTGAGGTAGTACATGTTGTATAGGGGTGGCCGACATCAGTCCTGAAGAGCCACAGTCCTGCTCTACCCTTGATAAAATCTCACCCGCCTGTAGCTTTCTAGCAACCCTCTGACCTTGGTGTGTTTGGTTAGTGTTGACGTGGAACTCTAAAGGAAAAACTTGTGTGGTAGTAGATCCCTAGCATCTGCCCAAGTATTTAATGAGACTATACTACCTTGAGCACCATCAGTTAACGACTAGAGACAAGAGGTTGCAACAGTTTCATTCTCTAAAGGCAATTTATTCTGAGACAAGCTGCACAGAATATTAAAATGCTACTAAAATATGACTAGGTTAGAAGGCATTGGTTGCCAACAATGCTTTCGGTGGGCTACAGCAGAGTTCAGCTCCAACCCTTAACAAACACACCTGAATGTAATAAAGGTGTTCAGGATTACTTGATGATAAAGGGCAGGTGTGTTGTAACATTAAGGTAGACCTCCAGGAGCAGGTTTGACTACCTCTGGAATATAGGCTCACAGATTCAGTTTAGCGTGGATTGGGTTCAAATTGACTGCAAATAATACGAGTTCACATGACTCAATGCAGACCAGTTTTTCAAATGAAGTAAATCTGCATTAAAACATGTAGTGCAGGCTTTGCTAATGGAGAGAAATTTTACTGTTGAGAAATATCTAGACAGGTGTGATGGGGCAAGTTGGAGCTAAAATCTGCATGACAATGGCCCTCCAGGAAAAGGATCAGAAACCACTGCTGTATTGAGAAAGACTTCATATACAGAAAAGAAAATTCCAATTTGTGGATACTTTCCACTGAGTGACGAAATCCTACTGGATTTGTCTTTCTGTGTATACAAAGCATCAAAAAGTAATTGCATTGAGATATTAAAGAATTCTCATTTCATTCCCATGGCCAGAATCAATTTTGAAGACTTTACAAACATTCTTAATATTCATAACAATACACTCGTCATTTTTCAGAAGAATATACAACATGTTGACACAAGTGGCTTAAGACAATTAGCATTAAAGCCATGTTTGTCTGTAATGTGAGAGAATACATAAAGCAGAAAGCTCCAGTGTTTAGATACATGACTGAATTATAACGAGGGATAAAAGCTGACCGCAGGGCTGGCACGAGCTTTCAGCAGAACAGCTTGCTGTGGTACGTGCCTGAAACCTCATCCGACACGCATGTGAAACCATCACTGGCCTATTTACACGGGGTGAACCGCTAAGCTTCGCAGCCTCCAAATCTGACACTTTTATTTTTGCCTTCCCCAGCCCCTCCATCCCCCTGCTTTATTTCCCTCTGTCTCTTGCCCTGCGCAAAACAAATGTTTGTGAAAGAATGGCGGCACACGGTCTTACCAGAAATAGAGTCAACGGATGGGAGTGTGGTCTGGCACAACATGAAGTGATAGCCATTAAAAACCTCAGAGACTTCATGGCTCGATGGCAGAAGACGGTAGTGTGTGTAAGCTCGTAAGGGAGTATGATCTGTCAGACCTTGACATAGACCCAATTCTGAGTTTTGTCGTTCTGCTTTCTGGGCTCGTGTGGCCCTTAATGTGCCTGTATACAACACAGTTGTTGCTTTGCCAGAGCTGTCGCACCCATCACATTAGCTAAGCTGACTTACATGCTAAACATTGGCAGCAATTCTCTGCAAAACGTTCATCTTGTCACACAAAAAAATAATCATTTGGAGTACATGAGCAGATTGAGGCTATTCCGGCAGGATGGAGCAACTTTGAGGCAAAGAAGTCTGGAGGTATGGGTGGTCCTGTTTAGCCTGTCATGACTCCTTGTGAGGCTTCGACAGACTTTCCTCAAACTCTGCCACCCAGGAAAAAAACTGGCACGAAAGCTTATTAAGTGATTTGTTTGATAAACAAATTGATTAGTCCGGATGGGTAAGCCTACAGCTGGTTGATATTTGCTCTCGCTCTCTTTGGGAACGTCTTTCCTGTGTCTCGAGTACTTTCCAAAGGTAGCTATCAGCCACGATGCTCCTGTTGGTTGTTATCTGTACAGTATACGGCCATTTTATAAGGGGTATTTATCTTTAGCCATTGTGTATAAATTCACTTGTACTATGACATGTTTGTTGCCACAGGAGCTTAGAGCGCATTCATATCTTGGCTCTGCTTTCAAAATGTGTTGACATGTTTGGAGACCATACAAAAGAGAGATTTCTGTACGTGAGCGGTAAAGACCAGCGGCCGAGAGATCTGAACCCCAGCTGCTGTGGTTCTTGCTTCCAAGGAGATCTCTCACTTTTGTTTTCACCATGAGCTCTTGAGCGCACACACATTCATACTCGTCTTTATGAATTTACCAGATTCTCTTCTCTCTGTTAAAGTCATCAATTTGTTGGACTGCAAGTGAACCAAACCACTTCTTTTGTCCTTCCACAGGAGACTCTCGGGCAACCACCTGAGACACATCCCTGGCCCCGTGTTCCAAGGCCTCTACAACCTCAAAGTCCTGTGAGTAACGAAAGACAGAAAGAGCAAGAGCGTTTTTGTTTCAGTTAATGCTTCTGTGGAAAATTACATTCTGGGTGATTCATTCTGAAAAAAGACTTTTGTTGCACTGTCACACACTGTGAAATTAAAAACAGAACGTCGGACAGGTGATGATTCAGGTTTTGCTTTGCGGTGAATGATCACTGAGCTGTTCTTTATGCATGGGTGTATGTTGATGGTTTATTGACAGATTTTAATTTTATTCACTGACTTAAGCCCAGTTGATGAAATTGTATAGGACAGACAAATTCCAGGCATGGAAGAACTTCATGCATGCCAACATGCATATCAAAATTTCCACATAGGATTAAGTGCCGTCCTGGTAACTACAGTGAATTTGCCCTGCATTGTTATTTAACAATCCAGTTACTTTTTTTGTTTTGTTTGTTTTATTGCACACCACAAAATTGCCCTGCCACATCAAATAATTTTACTGATCCATAGTAAAAAAAACAACAACCTTATTTATATCTTCATGATGTACCCCATAGATGTTTGCTTTAAATGTTTCTAGATTTATATTTTAATAGGTCAACGAGAATATAAATATTATTTACTTCAGTTTAATATTTAATGTCCTTTTCCTTGCATTGAAAGCAATAACATTGTAAATGTCAGAGATCCTATTTCTGTGGTCAACGTAGACAAAAAGGATTGGGTTGGGTATAACAATAGTTACAAATTTTCTCTGTTTGCTGTCTGTGTTTTGTAGTCTCTTATTCAACAACTGAACTTGTCTGAGGCACGGGTACATGACCTCCTGACATTAAATTAATGTTCAGTTTTCAATGAGCCAGTCCGAAACACATTAAATGCGGAAGCACATAAACCAAAATGAACATAAAAACTAAAATATTACAACAAAAACATTCATTAGTCAAAATCTAACAAAACCGAAAATGTGTGTGTGTTTGGGGGTGATAAGTACACCCTTTGTAACATTTGAATGACAAAACAATAGAGACTTTTTCACACTGTCATAAAGAATGCTGGACACTTTAAGTCTAGTTTCACGATGGCTATGGTGGCACCATGATTTCCTTGATAAGGGCATCCTGCCCACAAAGGCTTATTTATTCCTATAAACACTAGCAATTCTCTCCTGCGTGGTCAAATGTCAGGAGTTTCATTTGATTGGACATGATAAAGCTGTCTGCCTTGTAATTAAAGCTCAACGTCTGTGGCCGCATGCTCTCGCGTTCAAATAATTTGCTTTGTTCAAAGAGCTCAGTGTCATTGTTCCACCACTTCCTGTTTCTTTCGTTCTTTTATTCGACGAGTCCTGTGAGCATGACCTCAGTGGCCCACCCAAGCAGTTTCTCCCCCTCATTCTGTTTCGTCTTGTTCAGTCTCTCTGCCCCTCCCATGTTCTGGTTTTGTCCACTGAAAAGTGCACCGTGCAGTACCTGAAATAATATCTCCTGACTGATTGATGTCACGACAGGTAACCTCATCAGCAGTAGACTGGACGACTCTTGTGCCCTCAAGCCATACTAACATGCTCTTTTTTTTGTCAGTTTTTGAGCAATTGTTAATGCACAACTATATACCACCCAGAAAACACATATGGAACTGACTAGTGGTGACTTTTTTTTAATACATTTCATTAATACAAAAAGAAGGCCACCCATTGCGACTACTAGTATTATCTGTATTATTTTACAAATCACATTTAGGTGTTTTAAAATATTTAATACTGACCAGAGCAGAATTGATCACTTTTCTAATTTTCATTTACGGTATCTTTGCAGGATGTTGCAGAATAACCAGTTGGAGAGATTGCCCAGCGAAGACCCTTGGGAATTACCCAATTTGCTTTCTCTGTAAGTATCACATAGTTCAAGTGATCAAAAGCAATCTTGTGCTGTTAGAGATTTACATGAAACAATGGTGTATATTAAAGCAACATTGGATAGGCTAACATGCCAAGTGCAGACCTCCTAGCTGTGACCACAACTTCAAGCCTAACAGCTGGAATATAATGGATTCACTTGATTCAAAGATTGGTCTCATGTGAAATGTTATTCCGCTTGGAAGATGCTTGCAAAAAAAATTTCAATGGAAGTCGAAAAGTTTGTCCAGGAAAAGATACATTATCAAGAATTATGTATCAAATATTACATCACAAGCACAGCACACAATAAACAATTTAGCACCTCTCTATCAGATAAGGTCTCTAGCAGTAGTTATTTGGTCTACAATGCAATCTAGTCATGAGGTAACTATTGGCATTTCTCTCTAATAGAGTTAATGCAGGAAAGCCTAGTTATTTATATGCCTATTAGGACCATTAGGCCCTTCATTAAAGAACTCCCCACCAGGGAGGATCAAGTTTGCAATTTAGGACACACATGGTAGTGGTAAAACAGGTGTTCTTTGGATGTGCAATAGTGAGACGAGTAGAATTTTTCAACAAATTTTCTTTTTTTTGATTTTCGATTGCATAAAAATGTCATGCAGCTCTTTGCATAGGAGATTCAACAAATAAAGAACCAAGAATGAATAACAAAAGCATAGTAGTTCTTGTGTGGTCTGTGCAATTCAGTATTTAAAATGAATACAGTTTGAAAATGAATTCAGTGGATCTGGGTTTATACTTTTTTTCTTTAAAAGCTATTAGCTAAATTCTAACTCTCAAGAGAGACAAATTTGATACACTTCTTGAGGAAGACAAAACGTGACTACGTCACATTTAATATCAGTAGGGTGAAAAAGAGGAACCTTTACAGGGCTATTGGCGCATCTGGAACCCATGAGGAAACCGCCAGACACTGTGCACTGGCTCCTGAGTGAGCGCTGGGAGATTCAATGAGCTGTGAAGAGCCCAATTTTCCATCAGTTACTCTTCCCTCTTCCCTTATGTCCAATGTTTCCCTCCTAATCGGAATCACGCCCCCTTCCTAAATGGTTCCCCATGAAAAGGTCAGAATCTAAATATTGTCTGGTATTTTGTCTGGCCTTGTCCATCTGCTCCACTTACATCCACCCCTCGACTCCTTTCAATTATTCCTGATGCCAGTCAGCATCCCGGAGCGGAGCCGCACACCCACTTTTTCCAAATGAATAATTCTATGTAAATATCCATGCGCTCATTTCCTTCTACCTTTGCGAGGATGTTTTCATTAGAGTCATGGCGTACAAATTTAATTCCTTTGCCACCAACAGAGATTTTTTTCCGCATGGAAGACGTGCCTGGTTCCAGAAGAGGCTCCAGACGTGCATAGACTGTGTCCAGGCCCTCCCTGTAGTGAGGCAGAGACTCTGGCATCCGTCCAGACAACTTACGCTCACTTTCAATCCCCCATAACAAAGAATATGCAGTGATTTAACTAGGTGCTCTATCCTGAGTTCCCACAAGAGTAGAAAGGCATTTAGTTCTCAACAAACATGTAATTTAGGGTAATGATAAGATGGGGATCGGTTAACCACTGGGGGGGCTATAAGGTTTGAAGTCCACTGGCGCCCGATGTAGACAGAGTGAAGATGAGTTGGGGCAGGAGAGAGGATTGGTGATGAAACTCATCTTTGTTTCTTTACTAGAGTTTAGGACTGTAGGCTATACTTGCTACACTCGGCACAGAGCATCCTTTGATGTCAAGACCATCCTTCCAGGATTTAATCTATGAAAGAAAGATCTGATAAAGAGCCAGTAAAAGCTGAGAAACATTACTCACCTTCCTTAAATCAGAGGCAACTCAATACCTTTTGATCATATGATGCCTATCAATAAGATTTCACACCAAAGGTACCACGAAAGCCATGTTTACACATGCGATTTTAAGCCTTACATATGATTGAGACGTCATCAGCAAGATGTTGGTGTTTACCTAGCAGGGTTGCACAGCATACAAAATGCAGTCTGAGAATATGAGGCGTTTTTCAAGCCAAATGGCATTGTACTTGGGGGTTCAAGTTCTTCTTCGATTGATGCTCATCGTGCATTACCCTCAGCTGAAAAACTCAAGAGTTGAGAAGGCCAGAGGGGAGGTGAGAAGAGGCCAGTGTAAAATGAATGTGTGTGAAAGGTCATGAGGAAAAAATGCAGAGGAAGTGCTTGCGGCTAACTCCACGTGCTTTGGTGCTATCATACATCACGACTCGTTGATCGCTGAGGTTCAGCAACGCCCCCCATCCCCTGAATCCAGGGGGCAACATTCATTAGATCAAAGTCTTAACTTGTTGACAACCATTCATCTTGGTTGTGGAGATGTCAAGGTCTGCGAACAACAGCCTTGCAAAGAAACGGGGTGGGGGGGCGAGGGGGAGAATTTCAATTTGTGAAAGAATCCAAATGTCTGCACTTTCAATTATTTCCAGCAACCTCTGATGGGTTTTTTTCACAGCTTTTATCTTTAGCTCAGTTTCTTTGTTTAATTTCCAAAAATCAGAGAGAAAAACGTTCAATAGCATCTTAAAGCATTCCAGTCAGTGTGGAGCAACAATTGCTTGGTGGCTTTAACCAAATCAACTCACCATGCCGCAAAGCCATCAAATTATCAGTCGGTGCTTTATTACACCATATGAGCTCAAGCAAAATGAAAGAGGAATGGCCAATTTTCGAAACGCCTTCATGTGGTTGGATCGAGAGTGGAATCTTTGCCTCGGCAGCCCTTGTACGCCTGGTTTGTGATTGCACAACTTCTCTTTGTATCCTCTGAAAGCCACTTGTTGTGATTTAGCACCCTTTCTCTGAATGCTTTAAATTGAAAAACGTAAAAAACCCACAAAGCATAGCTCTCCACCTGTAGGCTCCCAAGGTTTCATCAAACATTCAGAGCAGCGACCGTGCCAAAACTCTCATTAAACAAGTCCATGCTGGAGTAACTAAAGATAGATTCATAAAACACTTGCATATAAATCTCTTGGGGGAAAACTAAATCACTCAGGTAGTGGTGCCAATCCTTACACCAGAAGAACAAAAGACAGAAACAAAGAGGCTACAAAATTATGCTTTAATTATGATATCGTCAAAGCAGAAATGTTTTGACCGCAGACCACAGCATGGTATCTCTTTCTGTTTAGCCACAATTGGTGCCTCCTTTGTTCATCTTATTTATCTACCTCTGTAAGGCGTGGCGGTTTGATGAATGAAATGAAAGAAGTAGATTCCGTGACAGGACATTGCACGGACAAGGAGGGTTGCCGTTGACTGGGTCACAAACATTGTTGGGCTGGAGTCATGCCAGGTCAGTCCTCAATATCAAAAAGGCTAGCAGAGGAAAACAAGTATATTTTATGAAGGGTGGGTAATGTACAGTGTCTAGTTGACACAGGTTCAGAAACTTGCTTTAGTGATTCATCTACATGGAAAGAATATACTACCTTGTCCTGTAATTGCTCATTTTCACTAATATCTCTTGCAAATTTAACACCTGGTCACCTGGTTAAACACAACTAACTGTGTTACCTGCTAATTTTCTGCTCCATACATAACCTGTATACAGAAATAAACATCTGCTTCTGTTCATTCTAATAAAAACAGGCGTCTGGATGCCAACCTGATTATGGAGGTGCCAGCAAGGACCCTCTCGGGTATGCGGTCCCTGCGGCACTTGTGGCTTGATGACAATGCCCTGACAGAGATCCCAGTAAGCGCCCTCAATGACCTCTCTTCGCTCCAGGCTATGACCCTTGCCCTAAACCGCATCACCCACATCCCAGACTATGCCTTCAGGAACCTTTCCAACCTAGTTGTGCTGTACGTATATACTTCCACACAACATGAATAAACCAAGTAGGATGTATTCTTGGATCAGCTTGTTTATTTGCTGACCTCAACATATACCCAGTCCCTTCAAGCAGATGAGAAATGAATGTTCAAAAAAGGATATGTCACCTAAAAAAAAAAAAATTTTTGTCATCAATTACTCGCCCCTCATATTGTTCCATACCCATAAGATCTTCACTTTTCAGAACAGAAATTAAGATATTTTTGAGATAATCTGGGAGCTTTCTGGGAGCTTTCCCAATCTTGAATGTTTTACCCTAAGCCTTGATCTATTTGAGTTATAAGTTGACTTATTAAGTCACACTAACTATAGTGCTTCCGTCAGTTTGAGGTAATGTGGAAGTTGGAACACGTGTCTTGGTTTGACAGGACACCACAAGAATCTTAAACTCTTTCAATTACAAAGCAATGAAATCATAGTGTGGATTAATTTTATGTCTCATCCACCACCGGTTTACCTTCATTTGAAGCAATGTGCACAGCCAAGCAGGTGTCATTCCAGGGGTTTGTTTTGATGTTTACTATAATCCTAATGAATGTTTTCATGTTTAGGCATCTTCATAACAACATGATCCAGACCCTCGGACAGAACTGCTTTGAGGGACTGCACAGCCTCGAGACTCTGTAAGTGAGATCGTCCCTTCATGAAAGACTAAAAACATGAAAGCATTTCCTGTTTTTAATGCAAACAAACCCTGATCTGTTATTTGATTTTTGGCGTCCTCTTGGAATCATTATGGAAGGGGCTGCGTCTATAAATATAAATCAAAATTATTAGCAAGCTCACCTGACTCTACTTATTCTCAGTGGTTCAGCTTTGTATGAACTATAAACAAATCGTTCTTTACACAATACTTCTGCTGTTGAGATACGCACATGTTAATTGCAGTACCTTGTTTTCCAAAAAACACTCTTACCTCTCATTACAGTTAAGAATGAATGTATGCCAGTCTTTCATTTTCTGTGATAAACAATAATAATGTCCTGACAATGATTTCAGTGTTGGGTCACTTCTTTAGTGTTTCATACAAAAGTATATGTGTAAGCAGAGTGGAAACCATACAGTGACTTTTAGGGAACCTTTGGGCTTTGGTTATATGGCTGATTTTGGTATCACAGGCTGCATTTTGTGTTTTAATATGCTCCATTTGTCCTTTAACTCTGTATATTCAGCATAGGGTCATTCAATTTAGTGGAAAATGTAATTTCTATAATGTAGCAATCAGATTTTCACACTTATGTGTGATTATACATTCTATCCCTACAATTCTTTTTTTTCTTTGGTGCAATGTCAGTAGCATGACCCATGATAGAGGTGGTTGAAATTATATATGCTTTTAAATTAACTGCAATATGCAATTTGTCTGACAGTCTGCACGTAAAACGTGATTAACATACAAATAAAAATACAATTAAGGACATCAAGATTTTATAGCTACTGGCTACAATTTTCATATCATAGCTGAACGATAGTGCACAATCTCTGCTGGAATTCAAGCTATATATGGTAAGTTATACATTACTGAACAGATTGAGATCAAATGTTAAATAGGCTCAATAAATACACTAGAAATGCTATTAAAATTCATGAGAAATTTTAAAAGGGGCTTACAAACCAGAGCCAAGGCATATTTGTAATGTAATGTATGAAAGACATTACATAGACCATGCTATGAAAGTTTGGCTTTAAAAGAATAAGCATATGCTGAAGTCACGGTGGTCTCCAGGATACCGAGAGGTTCACACCTGCTTTTTAACAGCCTGCTGAAGTGCTAAAGATGACGTTTTCCTCTTTACGAGAAGGATTTCAGTCTTGAGAATTGCACTGAAACACTTCATTTGAAAGCAATCACTGAGAAACCGTGCACCGAAACACTCCCGTGGCGATTCTGTGGCTCGATAAATTTGGCTTTTGGACGGAGTTTTGTTTCAAGGAGAAAATATTTAAGCTCTTGAAAATTACAAAATGATACATATCTACAGTGATAGGAAAATTAGTTATCATCAAAGTGATTCCCAATCAGGATGTGCATAAGCAGGTCTCTTGCTTATTTATTACATTTAAGGTAAAAATGATAATCACATAACTTAGTTTGTACAACAACTATTATTTTTTAAATATCAAGCATGCATGCATTACAATTAAAATTCCACGTTATTAAAAAAGTCATGCTGCATATTGAATGACATTTTAATTACCATCATAATGATGGCTAGGCAAGAAACTAATCTTCCCGAGGCAAATATTCTTATATGTAACATGACACACTGAAAGAAATCATGCCAGCTGTCTCAGTTCAGTTGCGCATGTGTGTTTGGGAAGTGTTGAGCTTCCTGAAACAACAGATGCTAACAATGTTTGCCTTCTTTAGAAGGTCTCACATATATTTTCATGAGACAATGTGCATCTTTTTATTGATGCTCCTGTAATGCCCATCACTGTAATTATCTCTGAAAACACATTCACAACCATCAGACAAAGTGGCCACCACAGTGTTGTTTGTTATGATGCCCGATGATTTAGCTTTCAAACAAACTTCTGCGTGGTTTGACAAATTGTAAATCGAGGTAACTGACAGCTCCCGTTCTAAACAATGAGGTCTTCCCAGGAAATGAAAGGCATTCCTCTTCTCTGCTATATCAAAGTAATGTCTCCAAACAAGACTGACGGATGTTCTAAACAAAACCAGGATGTAGACATGGCAGAACCACGAGGCACGGCTCACCCACAGCAGCGTGTTCCCAGTCTCTCCATATGCGGCCCATTTTACAGGCCACAAGCGCAAGTGGATTTCCATGCAGTGTTTGAAGAAAATTACTTAAACACTTACATGTCTCACTAGAAGTGAGTGAACTAATGAATAAAAAGATGTGGATTAACATTCTATAATCTAAAGGGCTCATGTTGTTTAAAAGAGCTGCTATTAAAAATAACAGTTCTTTACTGGCATTGACGGTTCCATGAAAAACTTTCACCATCCAATCTGGTCTCATGGCATAAACATACCTGGGGAGGACTTTTTAGCGAGGTTCAAAATACGTAACATATCACTGCAGTTTTATTACGTTGTTCCAGGCACATATTGTGAACAAAAAAGTTAAAGCTCTATTATGTTGGAAATAGGCCCTACACCAAACCCAACACTAAACTTACCCGATAGTTTTACACATGCAAAATGTATATAAAAATGTATTTGTTGATACACCCAAACCATTTCACCACCCAAACCACTTCTTTATATGCAGTTATATGAACAAAATGCCTTTTTACTGCCTCTAGTGTTACTTTCGAAAACTGCAGTAATATGTACTTATTGGTACACATTTCGCATCTAGCTAAAAAGTGTCCCGGGTACGTTTATGCCATGAAACCAGGTAGTCACCATCCCTTGAACCTTTCTATTGCACAAAAGGTTTTTTTCATAGTGGAAAAAGGTTCTTTGAATTATTAAAAGTGTTCTTCACACTATAAAACGTTAAATAAAGGTTCTTTGAGAAACAATTTTTTTTCTGCTATATCATCTCTGTGAAAACCCCTTTTGGGAATCTTTATTTTTAGCAATTTATAGGTTGATGCCTCTGTGGTGCATCCCAACTAGCCCGTCCACAGTAATTTAACCAACGGCATGAGATTGGGGTAAAGATACCTTTTGGGGTTTAAAAATGTGTTATTTTTGCCATTACATTGGTGATGCTAATAGTGCAGAAATACTTCTACTTTAAGCAATTTTGTCATACACGTTACAAAATAAAGTTAGAGATGACACAGAAAACCATTTTTTGGTTCCACAATAAACCATTTAATAAAGGTTCTTTCCTTCTTACCTTTTTATAATCTGAAGAACCTTCTTTTGCCACAAGAACCTTTTATGAAACAGAAAGGCACTTCAGATGTGAAAGGTTTTTTAATGGAACCATTTAGGCAAAAAGTTTATTCTGTAGAATTGTGAAGCACCTTTATTTCTTAAATATTTTTACCTCAAACTTAGGCAAAGTTCGCATTAACACTCTTGAGCAACAGACACACTCACGCATATATAGACACACATATACACCCACACACTGGAATTAAGCAAGTGCTTCGCCCATTCTGGATGGCGGCCAACGCGGGTCCACCCCTATTCACCAAGCTACTTCAAACGCACTGGCTACCTGCCAGAAACTTTTTTTTCCCCCTTAAAAAAAAAAAAAAAAAAAAAAACTAAAATATATAAACATTTGGACTGTTTTGAAAGCGTACACTTAACACTAAGGGATAAGACATATAATTATGGGTATGAAGAGACACATTGGGTATTGTAACTGCGGGGAGCGGACAATATGACTAAGACCTGGGCCTTCATGAGGGGATACAGGGCCAAAGGCACCTATTAATGCCGCCCAGTTGCCTTTACTGGGCAAAAAGGAGTGCTTGTGGAAAAAAAAAAAAAGTCTCCTGTTCAATTATAGGATTTTCCCAATAATTATTCTCTGAAAAACTCCAAGAGAATAAGAGATGAAAAGGAACACTGAGATCCAAGGAAAACAACATGCAAAGCATGGCCATAAACACATTGTTCTTGCACCTGTGTGCAAAGGCCGCTCGCCCTTAGCAACCGCCCGTGTTTTGGTTCAAGCTCGGTTTTTGGACGCAGGTTTCCTAGAAGGCTAATGAAATGCATACAACAAAAATAATGTATGCAGAGGAGAGGTCACGTCATGTCAGATTAGCTTAGAACAGCTGTCTAGGTCTCCAAGGAGCAGGCCAACACGGAAAAACCCGCAAGGTCAAGGGGAGGGATTTTGACTGATTGGAACCACAGTTCTTAAGTGTTTGCTTATGCTACAGACACGTAGGATGAAAGATCAAATAAAAACGTCAAAACAGTTGGGCTAATATGTAACGAGACCACTAATTGTTGCTTGAACGGTGGTCTTATGCAAGACACAACTTAGGCATAGCTTAGCTTATTAAGTCCTAAAGATTTGAACGTACGAGATCTTTTTCTCTTAGCTTGTGTGTCTCAAAGTTCTTCTGCTCCTTTCTCTAGGGAACTGAACTTCAATGACCTTCAAGAGTTCCCCGTGGCCATTCGCACACTCGCCAAGCTTCAGGAACTGTAAGTAACCGAGACTAACTTACCCGGCATACATGCGTCAGTGTGCTTCCTTTAAAGTGGACCGCTTGGCCTGGCCTCGTGCTCCTTGTAAATCCCGCTTAGTCCCTAGAATGTGGTTCTCAAGCACAAGTCTCCTGAAAAAAGCAGATGCTTGCAGATGAGCTCTTAAGTCCTTCCTTCTCAAGTATCCTAAAGTGTTTTTTGCCTGCGGGACTGCCTCCTGACAGGTGTTTCTGTAAGATACAAAGGATGTTTACATGGGCAAATGTGAATTGACGCAACCAAATGGCTCACACGTGTGCTTATAGAGGAGCTTGAGATAAAATGCAACTGGACTCGATTGTCTAAGGTGATGAATTCATTTTCGGCACCCAAAAAGGACCTTATAGTCTTGTTTATTTAACACGCGTAATTATTTTAGACTGTTTAGAATTTTCGGATTACAATTTGCTGGCAACGTGTGTGCCATAAATTCACTTTAGCATGTTATATTCATAGTGACGGCAGATGATGATGAATTATAAGCTGTTGCAGTAGTTGAATGTGCGGCCGCTTCGAAAAGCACGTCAGTGCTGCAATTTATAGCCTATATGGAACAGATGCAGTTAGCAAAAGCACTCTGCAAAGCTGGTCTTGATCGCAGGATTTCCTCATCCCTTAGTGGATTGTGTTCAAGTGTGCAGATGGTCATATTCTCACTCTCCATGCATCTTACACAGGGGCTTCCACAACAACAACATTAAGGCCATTCCTGAGAGAGCGTTTGTGGGGAACCCACTTCTGCAGACCATGTGAGTATCTTGTCTCAGCAACGACAGTAAAGAGTTTCTCTGTTGACTAAACATGCCTCAATGTGTGATAGAAAGACATGTTATAAAAGTCTGTTTATCTCAGCCAGTGGACCAGGAAATGTGTGACAAATATTTGGGTCGTTTTACAAACGGGTGCTTTTTTTTTTTTTTTTTTTTTTACACTCTTTTACAAGTTTAAGTATGTGCAAATGGTATGTGTACATAAAACATCAGCAAAACACAGTTTTATTTTTACATTTATTTGTTCTCCCTGTAGTAGCAAATATATTGAAATAACAACAAAATGGACATGGAAAATATAAAGGGTGTAATTTTATACATTAAATATATCTTTAGCAAACATTATGATGGTAAAAAGGCATTAAAGATTTTTGAAAAATACAGAGATAAAAGCAAAAGGTATTTTTTTTTTTTATTTTGTCTATGTCTATATGATTAGATTTTCATTGATAATGCGTTTAAAATATTTTAAAACCTTTTTTAATGTTTTTAAGAGTGTTTTAACGTCACGTCAATCCTGTTATCAACATAGCTCCCTATTATTAAAATAAAGTTTGAAAGATGTCATTTAATCTATTGAACAGTACTTTTTTCCTTTTACAAAATCTGCAATAGCTATGATAGTAACAGAGTTGGCATAAAATAATTTTATAGGCAAAATCAGCTATATTTTGTCTATAGTTTCTGTTTAAAATTTTGTTAAAAATTTAATAAATCCGGTTAAGTCAACCCTGTTACCAATTTATTTGGGTCCATGTTACCAAGATTTACAATAGCAAAAAATTATTTTTAGTTAGAAGTATTTTGTATAAATAACAACATTACATAAAAACAATCTTAGGCGCTAAATGAATTGTAAAATTGTCAACCCTGTTACTAATACAACAAATAGCAATATCCCAGAATTCAGCATATTAGTTTTAATTAATTTAAATTTAATTTGGATATGGCACGGTGTCATTTATTAATGATTAAATACAGTCTTTCCTAAAAGAATGTAAATATTCCTGTCAAAGTGGAACATCGACTCATTTAAAATGATCTATTCAATTTCTAACAAAAGATGTCTTTTTCTTCTCTGTTCAGTCATTTCTACGAGAACCCCATTCAGTTTGTTGGCAGATCAGCATTTCAGTTCTTGCCAAAGTTACACACGCTGTAAGTACAAGTCTATGTGTGAAATGATAACACACACATGATTAAACAAAGCAATTTGGCTTCCGATAAGGCACCTCTAAAGCACCAGTTGGCAAATGTGTATAATTTCCATTTCATCATTGCTTTTATTTTGATAAATACTATAATTTTGCTCGCCTCTTGCCATCACGTCTCTCATAAGTAAACATTAAACTAGTAATTTGTCTCCAAAAAACAGCACGATTCAATTATAACCTCATAAATGCCAAAATATGAGATTTAGCTTTTCAAAAAACTAATAAAAAGTAATTTATCTCTCTCCAATTACACAGACAGTGCATAAGAGTGCTGTGAGAGTCTATTCAGATATTTTGATACGAAGTCTTCCGTTGTTGATTTTGGGTAGTGTTGCGAGTGTAATCAAAATGATGGAACCAAGTAGAATAATATTGCCTCTAGATGATGGAGAGCTAAGTGGGTACGGTAACAGTAGACATCCCTGTGGTTTTGCTGGACGACATCTTCATTAGCAGAACGATTCTCACTAATGAGTTATCTAATCTCGTTTTAGCTCTTTGAACGGGGCCACTGAGATCCGAGAGTTTCCCGATTTGAAAGGAACCACCAGCCTGCAAGTACTGTGAGTCTGAGATCAAATGTCCCCATTTCACGCAGGATCAGTTTCACTTAAGAGACTTCCAGAAGTTCTTCCCACCGATGAGGACAAAGGAATAACCGTTGACAAAATAGAGATGCTTTTACTGAACTCTCACCATGTCAGAGTTTCGTACAAGGTTAAAAATCATGCAGGGCAAAGGCATACTGAACGGAGTGCTTACGTTTACTGGTTAATATAAAGCCCTGTATATAATTACTGATCCTAAAAGAGCATTAAACCAGTCATTAGAGTTAAAAGAGAAGGGTTTCCAAATCTTACGTCATTGCCCATGAGCTGACTGGGATGCTCAAACTTTTGAACTCAAATTTTGATAATGCCATTGTTAAGTAATAATTTTAAGGTAAATCATTGCATCTTTGCCTGTACAGCTTGGATTGAAAGAAGCAGTTTTATATTTTATAATGTCTGAACACCTAATACGAGATGTATTTTGAATATTCTCTTTGCATTAGTAAAGTTCTAGGGATATAATTTTTCAATCTTTCGTAGGGCACGCATAATCATTTGATTGCCCATTTTTCGTTCACTGTTTCTGTCTGCTGTTCTGCACACACACACACACACACACACACACACACACACATTCAGTACAAACTCTCCTCTTTCATTTTCTCTCAGTACACTGACCCGAGCTGGACTGACCGGACTGCCATATGATCTCTGCCACCTGCTGCCTAAATTAAGAGTGCTGTGAGTTTCCAAACACAAATACGCACCTGCAACACACAAACACAAATGCGAAAGCTCATCTCTAAACGATTCCTAAAGATCCGGGCTGGCAAAGGGAGTTCAAATTCACCCTGAGGGATTTGATGTAGCCAAACTTTCAAGGAGTTCCTAAAAGCCTCTTTTAACATGAACTTCAAAACACACCAGCAGGCAGATATTTGGCCAAGTTTACAAAGAGAGCAATGTGATCGTTTTTATCGGCTGTGCCATGCTTGTGCAAACAATTTAAAAGTTAAAAAATTAAGTCATTTTTTTTAGATCAAGCGATTTTTACTTTTTTTTTGTTTTGCTTTAATCGCTTTGTTTAAAACGGATAAGAGCAAGCACGTAAAGGTGGGCAAGTTCAGTTAGAGAAACCCCTGCAGGAAGAGGGAAACTTTATGTAACTGTTCAAATGAAGAATTAGACCTTTGGGGAAAGTAGCTGCTTAACATGCCATTCTCTCTCTATATATTTGCTTATTCTCTTTCCAAGGTTTCTTCTTGCATAAGCGCTTCAATACATTAAATGCGGTAAGAATAAAGACAAAAGCAAATACTAAAGAAATGTAATGTAATTTTATAAATTATTATTATTAAGAAATGTTTGTTCAGAAACATTATAAGTACATTTGTAGAACAATGGGTTCTACAGTTTGACCTAAAGACGCTGGTAATTTTATATTCAAGTAGATAGCTCTATGAGATACGACTTTTCTCAATCACTACTACAAGTCTTAGAACTGCTAAAATGATGTGAAAAACAAAACAAAGGTTACACTTTTTAAACTGGCACAGAACAATTTAAGGGGGTGTTTTCACAAAAAAAGGAAATAATGAAACATTTTGGCCATTCATTTACACCAGGTGTTTTTTAAACTTCTTTTGTCAGCTGAACCCCTTTGGCCTAAATTATCCCCCCGGGATTGTAAGTAAATATTTCAAAAATGTAGTGGTACGATTGCATGTGTAATTTTAAAAACATTTTTTTTTAGGGTTACTCCACTCCACACCAAAATGAAACATTTGTCATTAATCGCTTACCCTCATGTCATTTTAACCTGCAAAAGCTTCATCCGTCCTCAGAACATAGTTTATGATATTTAGGATGAAAAGCGGGAGGCTTGTGACTGTGAAAAGATACTCTGTTTGTACAAATCAAAGCGTAAATACACGTACAAGACGTATCTTTCCATTGCGTTGAACACAGAACCTGAAAAGCGTCGACCAGATGCTGTCCAAAATGGTTTGACAGTCAATGGGACGGTCACAAACCTCACATCCTATTTTCATCCTAAATATTTTAAATTGTGTCCTGTGGACGGTTGAAACTTTTACAGGTTGGGAACGAAATGAGGATAAGTGGTCAATGACAAAATTGGTATAGCATTTTAGCTGTTTTGGCTGACATTGTCATCTATGTGCAAAAACATACACTTTGTGTATTTCCATATAAATTCATGCTTTCTAAACCTAAGATGTTATGTCTTGTTAAAAAAGTTTGAGGCATCCTTTACTGTTAGGACTTTTCATCTATGAGGAGTTTTCTTTTTACAGACAGTCTGTGTGTTTGATTTCAGGGAGCTGTCGCACAATGCCATCGAAGAGCTGCCGAGTTTCTATCACTGTGCCTCTCTTCAGGAGATGTGAGTTCAGGAGTCTCTCTCTCTCTAGTGAAACGGGAATAGAGTAATATCAGTAACATATCTATGATAACTCTAAGAGCCCTAAATAACCCACATAGTACTTGACAAATGACAGTCATTACTGTAGCAATCCATCAGTGTCCATATTTGGGAAGCTTTCAAGTGTGTTCACGATGTCTGCCGTGTGTGTGTGTGTGATGCAGTAATACCAGTTCTTTTGTTTTGACTCGGCAGAGGCCTGCAGCACAATCTGATCAAACAGATTGAGATGAACACATTCCAACAGCTCGGCTCTCTGCGTTCACTGTGAGTACTGTACACACACTCATCTTCTGCTGGCCTTATGCGCTACGCTGGAAAAGCCTCTATTTGGCATTTTTTCCAGTTTAATACTTAATGCAATACATATTATATTAGTTAAACAATCTGTACAATCAAACACCACTTTTTTTACTCCGTGAATGATTTGAAAAATCAATTTGTGACTTTGATTACTGACCTAGAAATATCTTAAATATTTATTCTTTTTTAAATTCACAGCCTTCAGCCTTTCAAAAATAAAATTTTTTTAAATTTGCATTTAAAGTTATCCCTTCTGCATACAGAGAATTTTGTGGAATATTGATACTGTTGCAAGAGCGTGTATGTTTTTAATTGGCTCACCAATACTACCCCCTAGAGGCCAAGACATTCTGCGCAAATAAGCCATAAATATCTTGCACAACGTTGCAGAACTTTAAATAATTATTATTGTTAAAAAAATTTGAGAGCAAGGCAGTTTTCAGATATCAGATCTTGAGAAGGATAAAATATTTACTATTGGCTGTCAAGATCGGAGCAAAAACAATTATGTTTTTCTGAGAAAATGACACATATACGCATGAGTAAATGGCTTCTTATTACAGGGATCTAAGCTGGAACAGGATCAACACCATCCACCCTGATGCCTTTTCCTCTCTTCAGTCGCTCATTAAACTGTGAGTATTATGTATGCAAATCAGTGGCAGTGCATATCATTGGATTTAGCACTGAAGATAAAGATTACACACCTAAAGGTCTAGATGTCTGTATAGTCGTACAAAAGCTGTTATTAAACTGTGACTTGGCACAACCATCCCATTTACACAAACAAAGAGATTCCATGATGCACACTTTGGAGTTTCTGTCATCTATGTGAAGCTTTATTTGGCCCGAAGTGAAAAGACTGCGATTGTAATCATGGTTAAAAGCTCTGCACAGCAGTGAAGACGTGTGTCGTCAGTCGCAGGCGATTAAATGCAAGCAGCATTAGGTGAAGAATGTGATGAATGAATGAGGAAGACTGATAAAGAGTGACAGAGTGTGGCTGATGAGTAGATACCGCAGCAGTTAGAAACCTCTAGTTTTCTTTAGCAAACAACATGCACGGAAAAGTCAAATCACTGGTAGAGAAGTCAAAAACCAGCAGTATTTGTTGACAGTTCTGGGCTCAATACAAGTACAGCTCCATCGACAGCATCTATGGCATGCTGTTGATTACCACAGAAAATTATTTTGACTCGTCCCTCGGTTGTAAAAACAAGCAAAAATAATTTTCTGCGGTAATGAACAGCATGCCACAGATGCTGTCGATGGAGCTTAGCTTGTATTGAACCTGGAACATGCAGAGTTTTATTTAAACTGACACATTCTAGCTCTCATCGGGGTTAAAGGTTCAAGGCCTGAGTGCAAAAACATGTCAGTTCAAATAAAACTTTCTCCAATCAGGACATGCTTAGATTTACAAAGTGTCCACAAAAGGTTTTTGAACCTAAAATGTTTGAATTACAAAATATTAAATAAAGTTGCATTTATTTTAGATTTAAAGTGCCCCTATTATGGGTAATCAAAGGCTGATATTTTGTTAAGTTGACATGCATGCAAGGTAAAAAAAAAAAAAAAAAAAAAAAAAAAAAAAAAAAAAAAAAAAAATCACACTTTCATTGTCTTACGATATGCATTTATTTTTACGTTACTTGCTCAATAACTTCCAAACCAACCTCCCCTTTGCGTGATTGGTGGACGATTTGTCTCATTTTAATCTCATCATGTCTGCAACAGCTGATAAAGCAGTGTTTTAGAGCGCAGTGATGTTTTGTGTACAGCGTTACCGTGGAAACAGATACCAAAAACAAAAACAGCACCTAGTGGTGAAAAATGAATTTACATTTTTATTCAGACCAACTCGAAAGGACCAACGAGTGGGAGGCCAATATACGCATGTTTAATGCTGATGTCAACATGAAATGGATGGGGATTTGGTTTAAAAATTACTTGTTTCAATGATTCAGAATAGACTCGAGACAAAAACTTGTCTGATGGGGTAATTCATTTTACTTCTACTGTGATTTCCACATGATAATCCCTGAAACACAGTGTTGGCAAATGTATCAACTATTTGTGATGCTTCAATTGTAACTCCATCTGCAAATTTTTTTACGTATGCTGATCTTCTATCTCCATCCAGAGATCTCACTGGGAACCGCTTGAGCAGTCTCCCGCTTACTGGGCTAACAAGTCTCACTCACCTAAAACTGAAAGGAAACATGGCACTCTCGCATACCTTCAGAGAGGAAGACTTCCCCAACATAAGGTACATTTGTGGTAACCAAAAAGTCAATCAACTCCGTCATGCCGCACAACAGCAGATTAAAAGACTTTCATGTTAAACCATCAAAGAAAATTCATAAGTGTATGTGGTTATTAATTCCCACAACAGAAATTCCTTGAATTGCTCAAAAACACGAAGGTTTTGCTTTGTTTTCAGAGAAACGTTCAACTGTTTATAAAATTGACAGTTTCAAGATAATCTGTTGCTCAAGGAACATTCTGTTCAGTGGTACTAATAAACAGTCTCTGTTTGTTAAGTTCCTAGAATATCTGGCTCAAAGCAAGGCATCTGACAAGCAGAAAGATTATTTTTTAAGATATCTTAATATGTGCAATGCAGAGAGGCTGTAATAAATACCCCATCCCGATTCATCAACTGCTCAGGGCTTGGGAGACACTCCAACACATCAGTTTTAAGTACTTGCGTGATTTGATTAACACCTCAAAAAAAAAGGGAGATTTCAAGTATTACCATTTCCCAAAAGCAACTGATGAAGCAAAAGCAAATGAAAGAGAATCACGGTTTCAACTGTGACCCTAACACTTATAAAATAGTCCTTGTGGTTACATGTATTTGCGGTTACAGATTGATGAATCATTCTTTCTTTTATAGTTTTCATATTTCCTCAAACTCATGCAGTATGCACCTATTTTTAAATGTTCAAACTCCATTTGGCACAACTGAAGAATCAACTGCTATAAAATGTTATATGTGGTGTCACTATTGTTGAAACAGGGTCATTGAGATGCCATATGCCTATCAGTGCTGTGTTTTTGGAGCCTGCAACAGCTACAAAGCAGCCAGTCAGTGGGAAGAACAGATGGGCAGTGAAGAGGAAGATCTCCAGAAGAAAGCTCTGTCCCTGTTCCCCATTCACACCGACAACAACTGTAAGTCCTACAACTTCACCTGGCCATCCTACAGATCTGGAAACATTAAATAATTTTGCAAATGTGAAAAAAGTAAATTGCTTTTAACTTACCAAAGTAATACCATTGTATTCTTACTGCCAACAGTTTGGTCACCTGCACATTACTATTACTTTCTTCCACAATGTATTATATGGCCAGAAATTAAGTGTCCCCAACTATGCAAGACAAAGCCAACAGTGGCAAGGAACTAGCATGTTTGAAAAAAAACCCAGCATATGCTAGTTCTGTTAGTGATGGAGATTTGCCCCATTGAAAAAAACAGCATATGCTGGTTAAGTTTGTTTTGAAGAATGACTGCTGGTTTATGCTGGTACTAAGCAACTAGCTCCTGCTCAGGGTCCAGCTTAGTCCCAGCAATTGACCAGATTAAACTAGTTTATGACCTGCTATGGACCATCTTAAACCAGCTCAAACGAGCAGCCATGCTTCAAAACATACCTAACCAGCATATGCATTTTTTTTCTACAGGGCAAATCTCCATCACCAACAAAAATGGAAAAAAAAACTGTGGGAGGAACCAGGCTCAGTTGGAGGCTAGTTCTTCTCTGGCCTCCGGAGTACCCCCAACAGTACATATTTTGCATGTCTCGCTAATCTGGCACAGCCATTTCAGGGTTGAAATCTCTACTATATAGCTGATGAGATGAATCAGGGAGGTTTATACAAAACATGCAGAGTTTGGGCGATACTCCAGGGCCTGCTTTGAGTAACCAAAAGCACTAGCTTGCACTGGCCCGACAGCGAAAAATCAGCTAATGATCTAAACCAGGGACATCCAGTCCTACTGTAGAGTTTAGCTCCAAGCCCAAATAAACTCCTGAACCAAATAATCACGGTATTACAAGGCATACTAGAAACTTCCAGGCATGTTTGTTTAGGCAAGTTGGATCTAAGGACACCAGCCATCCAGTTGGACACCCTGGGTCTAAACACTGGACTGATAGAGTGCCTTGGAATTACATGTAAATAAGAGGTTCTCGAGGTCAACAGTGGTCACAGTTTAGCTCCAACTTTGACCTAACTCACCTGTCTGTAATTTTCTTGTTGTCCTAAAGATCGTAGGAGTGTTAGACTTGAACCGGGGCTGCACAGAAGGATCAGTGTTTGACAATCAAAACAAGAGCTATGATTTCAGTTTGATTAGGGTTGAAGCAAAACTGATTTTGAAGGTCAGAGTCTGAGAAGCCCAGGAGCAAATATTATTGCACTGAACAGAGCAGGTAGATTTCTTGAAATGGTCTTTTCACCATGCAAACAGCTCGAAGAAACCAGTGGGTTAGGTACAAATTTTCAGGGCAAGTTTCCAAACTGCAATACTGTATTGTAGCAAGTCACTCAAGTTTGTACAGTGAACCCCTTTTATCAGAGTCCCTGTAGCCACAAATAAAAACACTGGCCCTACACAAACACTTTCTCATATAAGAGGAAAATAAAAGCACCACTTGTAGCGGTTTTCCACAGAGTATGTGTGTGTGTCTATTTTTATCTGCTCTGTTCTATCTGCCAGTCTCTTCATCTTTAATTAGCACAGTAGAAACATGTCAGGGCCTTACAGTAACCGCAGGTATGTGACAAACGAAATAAAATGTGTCTTTTCTCCATGCATTCCTTGATGCGATCTGATCAGGTTTCAGACTTGAAAGGAGCTCTCCGTAATTACACTCCATGGGAAATTAGATAAACATTAACAATTCATGGTCCAAAACATACCATTTGGGTTATCGGAAAATAACAAAACCAGAACGCGAACAAAGACTGATGACTGATTGCACTCTGAAAGAGAAGTGGAAAGTTGCAACTGAGATGTGTACGGTGTTGAGTGGCGCTAAAGCCCTTAGATAAATTAATCCGTTCCAGCAGACTAGATGTCCATAACATGGTGATTTATCTTTTGCCAGACTGAGTGCATCATGTCATCTTGAAGAAGACTAAACTGTTTCATCATACTGCCGTACATGTGCAAACCAAAGGTGCTTCATGCTTTTCATGTGTTCACTTGCAGATGACCTTGACTTAGAGGAATTCCAGTTAGCTATTGAAGAATCCAAACTACAAACCAGCATACAGTGTACCCCCATCCCAGGTAAATCTGAACCCAAGCTTATATGTATGCCATCAAGGGTATAAAGGCCTGTTCACATCTAGTGCAAACAAACTTAAAAATATATATATATATATTAAAAAAAAAGATTAATAAATAAGCAAAAACAAAATCTTGCAGTACAAGTTTTCTGACAAGGTGCAAAGATGCTAATAAGGATGCGTTACGATGTATCATATTTGTTTAAAATCTTTAAAATTTTACTTCAAGGCGATGGGTTCTTTCTGCTTAAATCCTAATCTATCATTTCACCCCTTCAGGTCCATTTAAACCGTGCGATAACCTGTTTGACAGTTGGGTGGTACGGCTTGGCATGTGGCTCATCTCTTTGGTCTCGCTGATGGGAAACAGCATTCTCCTCATGACAGTCTTTGCATCCCCAGCTATCTCTCTCCTGTTAAATTCATCATCGGCACCATCAGTGGTGCCAACCTGCTTACAGGCCTTTGCACCGGCACCCTGGCACTGGTTGACGCCCGGACATTCGGAGAGTTCGCCCTGCATGGTGCTCAATGGGAAATGGGTGCAGGATGCCAAACAACAGGCTTCCTTTCAGTTCTAGCCTCGGAGGGCTCCATACTCTTCTTGACCTTGGCTGCAGTGCAGTGTAGCGTGTCTGTGTCCTGTGCTCGAGCCTATGGAAAGTCGCCCTCTCTGGGAAGTGTGCGAGCTGCTGCAGTGGCATGCTTGGCACTTTCGTTTGCAGTCGCCGCTTTGCCACTAATTGGGGTCGGAGAGTACGGAGCAACTCCGTTCTGCATGCCCTCACCACTCCCGGATGGCGAACCTTCCACGTTGGGTTTCATGGTAGCTCTGATAATGATGAACTCCTTGTGTTTCCTGGTGATCACCGGAACTTACATCAAGTTGTACTGGGACCTGATGAAGGGCGACTTTGACAGTATTTGGGATTGCGCCATGATCAAGCACGTAGCCTGGCTCATCTTCACCAATTGCCTGCTCTACTGCCCAGTGGCCTTCCTCACCTTCTCCTCTCTTCTGGGACTCTTTCCTGTGAGTGAGGAGGTTGTCAAATCAGTGGTCCTGGTGCTTCTGCCTCTTCCTGCGTGCATCAATCCCTTGCTCTACCTTCTCTTCAATCCACACTTCCGTGAAGATGCGCGTCTGCTTTTGAGCAGAGCTCACCTCCATCACGACCGCAACCTGGATTCTTTCGTCTCTGTTGACACGGAGAAAAGCTCATATGACTCCACTCAAGCCTTGGTGTCCTTTGCCGCTGAAACAGATGCTGCTTTCGAGAGCTCATCAGCACCAAAACCAGAGACGGTCGCCAGGTTTTCTTGCCCACCCTCAGTGCCTCTCATCCAATGCCAGATGCAGATGAAACCCTCAACAGAAAGGGATAACGTTGCAGAGAACCTGGTCAGGTCAACACCAGGACTCATTGTCAAAGAGCAGGAGCACCTTAGGAGCAGTGGACAGGACACTCATAATGGAACCTCCTTCTCTGGAGTCTACCACTCCACGCATCTCTCAACTCATTCTTAAGTCTTCTCCTAAACTCTAAAGTTGTAAAGGACCCTTTGAGTGTGAGAAGTCATGAGCCCACATATGAACTGACCCTTAAAACCTTCAGAGCTAATGAACAATGAACTGTATTTTGGGACTATATATAACCATACTGTCCCAACCGCTACATGGCATTAAAGGGAAAAAAAAGGAAAGAAAAGCCTAATCGCATTTTGTGACATAATCTTGTGGGCCATTTAGTAATTTAAGCAACAATCTTCAAATGTTAAAAAAATCTGCATTTATTTTTTGTAACTTGTTTGTGTAACTTGATTTAAAGGAGTGTTCTGGGTTTAACATCATGTCCATGCATTGATGATTTTCACAGAAAATTATTTCTTTTTTGTTAATGTACATACAATGTAAGTCTACGAGGCAAAGTACTGCACCTGCATAAAAACTCAAATTCACAATTCTTGTTGTTTTGAACCTGGAACATTCCTTTAATTAGTGAATATCATAGGGATGTTTGTTGATGTACAAGGAGTTATGCATCAAAATATTTCAATGTAAAAAAATGTCTCAAAAAGCTCAATTCTTATGTACACAAACTTTTATGCATTCATTTCCAAGTGTGTATATATCAAAGTCTTGTTAATTATTTGCAAGTCATCACTTGCTTACATGCCCCTAGGGAATTAAAAAAAATATGGGAAGGTAAATACCTTTGTATATTGTCAAGTAATATTTAATGTCTTGAAAACAACAACAGCAAAAACATCATGCAAACAGGTGCTAAAACATGCTGCCATAAACATACTCTCTGCAAGTACATTGAAGGGTTTGTGGTGTTAATTCAGGTAGTCAACTAAAAACGTGTTGACAGCTAATTTTAACCAATTAATGACTGTTGCCTCACCATGACAGAAGCAACAATGCACCACAGGAGACGAGACATTAAGCAAATTTAACATTACAACTTTACAATCAAATGAAAGCTTTTGCATCCATGTACTTGCATAGCCTATGTTTGAGCTTCACAATGTCTTTTTTTCCCCAAGTCCACAGGATTAAGGTAGAGCAAAACATGAAATATATCGAACATGTTGACGCTATAAACTGAAGATTCAAAAGAACTATGAGTGGTTTGATTAGGTTGTAATAAAGCTTGGTCAGGATCTTTTACAGATTGTAAAGTAGGCTAGCTATCGTATTGTAAAATATAACTACCTCTGATCTAGCATGCTATACCTTTTTATCCTTATTGATTTCTATTCTTTTTATATTAAATGTATATTAAAATGTAATTTTTATATTGAAATTTTAAGATCTTTGTACAACAGACACTATTCTGGATGTAAATATTTTCATATTTCTGTATACATGTGATAAAGAATGATTTAATAAAGTTATTAGTTTCATAAATGTATGTCTTGAAGACTACTGAACGATTCAGGGAGATATGAATGTAAAAACAGTCAAAGGTACTTTACATTTTCATTAACGATAAACATCAAATCCTGTTACAAAATAAACTGTATAAAATGAGATCAACGTAACTCAGATGCTGTAAGATTTTCTTGGGTTGCTCTGAAGTGCTTCCAGTGACTCTCTTGTTTTTATATTTTTATTCTTAAGAAAAATCTTTTCATCTGTGTCTTCCACACTCTTCAAACTCAAGCGCAAACTGGCTGTGGAGTAGAAGAGCACTGGCTCCCCCCAGTGTGAGATGTGTGTGACGACAGTGTATGAGTACGTGATGGACTTTGCTGAACAAGCGGTCATGAAAAGAACACATCACTTACCTTGTTCTTCTGGATTCCAACATCAACTGTCCATTACTTGGTCTTCTTTCGTCTCCGTGTATTGGTTTACTGTGTTTAAAATCTGAGGACTGGAAAGTTAAAGTTATAAGGTTAGGGTACATTGAAGCCTCAAAATATGTTCATCCATCATAAAGTAAATACCACATGGCTTCTGGAGGTTAAGAAAGGCCATCTGTTTGTTTAAGAAAAATATACATTTTTAAACAATATTATTCATAATCTTAGAAAACATAACATCACGGAAGTGTATAAATCAGTTGTTTTTCTAACAGCGTCCAGCGACGTAAGCAGGTAAAGTTATAGCAGGAGTTAGCTGTACAGTTTTAACAGACCCCTTAAAGTGTGATGTTTCTGGAGGGTAACTGAGAATAAATGAGGGAAAGTCACGTGAGAGGAGGCACGGCCTCCAGCGCAATAGGACTTGATATGAGTGGTTACATTTGGTACATGCAATAAACTCGATAGATAGAAATGATATAAATAAGATATTTCTGATGACATCTGAGAGCTCTCAGACCTACTGTAGAGAGCAAGAGTCCTACCATGATCAAAGCCCAAAAACACAGTAATGACATTGTTAAAATGGTCCAAATGACTTTTTCAGATGATTTCTTCTCCTCCCAGACAGTCGTCTGCCAATAGTATAGGTTTCAAATGACATGAGGTGAGAAATTATTGACTGAACCGGCCCTCCAGGAAGATTGGTGATTCCTGATATACATTATACATGTATATAATAAGTTCTGTCACCCTATACTCACCCTTACCTCCCAAACACATTAAACATTTTGCTAATCTTTTGCAAAAGACAAATTCATATATTCCTACTATTTATTAAGTAATCCATATGAATCAAGTGACTCAGTCCTCTTCACCTGATGACTCTGTGATAAACAGAGTCAACAGACCTCTAAATTTATAGGTGCCTCTCAAAAAATTTGAATATTGTGACTCTTTTACCTTATTTCAAAAAGTGAAACTTTCATATATATTTTAGATTTATTACATGTAAAACATTTTAAAAGTTAAAATCTTTCATTTCATTTTCATTACTGAAAGGGCTGACTGTTAACAGAGTGCTGTATCAAAGCATATAAAATGTCAAGTTGACTGGAAGGAAGAAAGTGGGTAGGAAAAAGGTGTTCAAGAGACAGGGATGACCTCAAGCTTGAGAATACTGCCAAGCAAAGCCAATTCAAAGAGTTTCACAAGGAGTGGACTGAAGCTGGAGTCTCCACGCTCATCTTCAGGAAAAGAGCTACACACTGGAGAACTGGTAGAAGGCTGCATTGGCTTTTGATTGTGTTTCATCAGGTCAAAACTCAATGCCTTCTACTTTTTGCTTTCATTTGCTGACTTTAGCACCTGCCCACAGTGACAAAACCACTTGTGCCCTGCTGTCCATGATATCCCTGTGCTTGATTGGCCGGTCAACATGCCTGACCTAAAGCCCATGAGTTTGAAGGGAAAGGTGAGAAACGACACAGACGAGCTGAATCTCAGCAGAGACACAGTCTGATCTCTTCATTCACCTCTCACTGAAGCTGGAGCCCAGCCAAGTATGAGTGCAGAAATGACTTTTTTTTTTTTTTTTTTTTTTTTTTTTTATGTATTCTAATATTGTAATATTTTGACTTTTATAAGATGTAAACTTGAATCATCTAAATAAAAACAAAACGTTTTACTTCACATTTAATGAATCTACAATATATATATATTTAATTATAAAATATAAATAAATCTAAAATAATTAAAGTTAAAATTTTTAAATGACGTCTTTCACGATATTCAACTTTGCAGATGTACCTGTAGACTGTTACTCACATGGTAAACGAGTAGGTTATACCATACCTCTTCAGATCATTTATTTCTCCATTCATTTGTATCAGGTTGCTTAATTTTTTGGGGAGGAGTATCTCTTTAATAATACACAAAGTCTTAACAATGTAAAGTTTATTCCCTTTAAACAGTAGCCAAAGTCAAGAGATTTCTCTAAAATGGGCTACTGCAAATCACCTATAAAGCCTAAGATTACTTAGAGGAACATTGTAGGAGATATTCGGGCAGATAATTGTACTCACTGGAGTTGTTTTGGTCGACTTCTGAACGCTTCTTTAAACAGCAGGTCTTTCGTTTGCGCGCCAAAATGTGCGTCGCGCGCCTTTACCGCTGATGCATCATGGGTGTTGTATTTTAAATTGTTTGTTCCCGTCACATTAACCACAAGTTATCGCCAGTATAATCATAAATTGTATCTAAAACAATAATGAAACGGTAGTCAATTTGTAACGTATACAGGCCCAAATAGCTGGTCTAAGTGATGGACTGAACTTTGGTAGAAAGAATTTTTATTTATTTCATTTCTTATTTACAATTTGTGGTTTACATTTCCTATAAAAGCTTACCTTATGTATTAATAAAAACAATTGTTCTGCAGACTATATATATATATATACACACACACCTGGTTTCAAAGACAAGGCTTAAGCCTAGTACTAGACTAAAATACAAATCAGAGCTGTTTTAAATGAAAGCACTGACTGATCTTAAACATGTCAGTGCCTTTGTTTTGTCTTAAGATGAGCACTAATAATGCTTTTTCTAAGGCATGTTTATAAAAAATTACTAAATGTCCTGATTGGTTTATGGACTAATCCTGGCTTAGTCTAAGCCGTGTGTATGAAACCAGGCCACTGGCAATAGGCTATTTACTTATGTTGGATTTAACTTTAATTCAGATTCAATCATAAAAACCGAGGGACACGCAGGAATTTATTTTGCAGCAGTGGCAAAAATGGCTTGAAACTCGATGAGTTTCTCTCTTTTATTCTCCATCCGCACATCTGTGAACCCAGAGGACTGCAGGGCCTCCATGTAGACCTCGGGACGCCAGCTCTCGCCGCTGAACATGTTCTTCGAGGCTACTTTTTTAACACTTTCCAGCCTGAGAGCCGTAACCATAATCCCACCTGAGAAACAGAAAATAAAAAATTACTGCAGTGTTACAAAGGTGTTTAGCCTATCTCAAACCACACTAACATGAATCCTAATTAAAGAGGTCTAGAGGTTTTCTTTTAAGTTACTGGAGAGTCGAGCACATCTATCCCACACACACTTTTACTCAAATGTGTACATTTCTCCAGGTTTATTTTGTGATAAGTTTAGATTAAGATGGGCAAATATGAGTCCCTATGAGTCCCAATGTCAATTTATTCACCTGTTTAGATTAAACCATTTCACAAATGCCTACGTTTAGATCATTGAGGTTTACTGCTGAAAGTGAACGAGGCGCCTTACTCTTGAGTGTCACCCGCCCTTCAGATGTTTCTTTACATCGCTGTGGATATTTTATTGAATCAGTCAAGTAGTGGAGCTCTCACCTGGTTTCATGACTCTGTGAATGGCTCTCGCTCCTGCTTTCAGATCCGGCCAGAAGTAATAACAGTTGCAGTGAAACACCTTGTCGACCGAGTTGTCCTCTACCGGCATGGTCAGCACATCGCTGTAATACAGCACGGCCTTTCCTCTGGAGATGTGCTCCTTCACACGCTTGCTGGCCATCTCGTGCATGTACTGAGAGAAATCCACGCCGAGCAGCTTCCCCTCCGGACCCGTGAGGAGCTGCGCCGCCGCCTGCAGACCGAACCCCGGCCCGTGACCGAGCTCCAGCACCGTGTCGTCGGGCTGAATGTTGCACAGTTTCACTGCGTTCTCCTCCAAAATCCGATTGTGCCATTTAAAGAACTTGGTCACCAGCCAACCTGTTAAAGAGTACGTGGGGCGACCCAGCTGCTTGCCCACTCTGTTAGACAGCATTTCTATGCATGCAAACGTTAACTGATAAAAATTCTATGTGAATTACTGTGAATCAAAGCAAGGCCCAGATACTTTTAATTCGGCTGCCTTTTAACCTTATGGTGAAGTGGGTTAGGGGTTAAAGGCTTTAGCGTGGTTTAGTTTCGATATACAGTACACTTTCTTCTGACCGCGGAGCGACAGACTCACAAGACAGCAATAACACACTTCCGTTTATGATTATATAACTGTAATACAAATATGCTTGACGCAAACAGTCAAAACAGGCAACGCTTATTGCAGCAGTATAATGTAAAGAGTTGTTTAGACGCTTGTTTATGCCTCAATAAGGGACCGTGTAAAAATTCCAACACGCTGTAAAAACGTAGAAAGCGTCCATCCCTTTGTTTAGTTACAGAACAAATACAGTAATATATTCTAAGGGCCCACAATGAACGGATTCACCTCAAATACCTGTAATATAATTTTACATTCTGCTCCCAAAGGGTCCCTTAAGTATTAAACAGACTGTCGAACCAAGCTGGGATGTCATTGAGATGTCAATCACCGTTTAAGGATACCATAGGAATGTATGGGAAGCGTCATGAGTATTCTTTAGAGAGTAAAAGATGTTGAAGACGAGCTGACCGACTCATTAAGTGACAAGCTGTTTGTTTAGCATAACAGAGCCTCTCTAACCCTTTAAAAATAAATGTATGTCTAGAAGACAAATGAACAAGGGACACAGGGACATGTAGGCGTAGAGTAATATTACATTAATTTTAATACATTCATACAAAAAAAAAAAACCCAGAAATGATCTGTACAATAAACTTAAAATCAGTAATTTGTAAAACAAAGTCCTACTGCATGCAAGCTTTCTTGGTGTCCTCTAAGTTCTCCTGTGCAGTAAGCGCCTCTCTTTTCAATGCGGTTTTCTTATTTTTGTTCTCAGGAGCCTGTTCTTCCGTCTCCACAGATCCCTTCAAACACAAGAGAGATCTTCAGGCCCCCTCCAGTGTCAGATGCGTGTAATGGCAGGGAAGGAGAAGCGAGCCCAGACCTTACCTTATTCTTCTGGATTGCATGTTCCGCCGTCCATTTCTTCGCCTTTTCTAGATATAGCGCCTTGTTGTATTTAAATTCTGAGGACTGAAAAGCATGCCACGTGTATTAATTTTTTTTTTTTTTTAAGAGCAACAATTACAAACGCTTACTGATAATAAATTAAAAATGATAATTTTGCTCTTTAAAATATTACTTTATTTTGCACTACCGCCAGTTTATATGAATATAAATTCTGAGAATGAAGTCAGAATCGAGAGTTTAAGTAACAATTAGATTACGATTAGGTAAGAAGTCACAAATAGCTTTTTTTTTATTCAGTGGCCCAAGCGCAGTTTAAGCCACTGGTTCAGCCAACGCAACGACAACGTTTTTTTAAACCCAAGATTTACACTTGATCTTTAAAAACGGAGGGAAAGCTCACTATATCAGCCATGAGCGGGTCGTCTGGGTTTGGTTCGGTCATCAGTAACTGTATGGAGGTGAGCACCGTAGAAATATTGAGCGATGGCCTCCAAGCTCCCTTTGAAACGAAATGCATTTGAACACCAGCATGCAAAAGCTGACAATCACAGCGTATATGCATTAAATAGGTCTACTAACAAAGTTAACACGATCACACGTGTCATGCCTTAATTAAAAAGGAAAAAAATATTACAGTCGTTACCTTTGGTGGCAGTTTCAGAGCATCAAGACAAATGCGTCCTGCGTTATCGATGTTGGGGTGATAGATGGGCGTCAGAAAGCGCATCTTCGGAGGTTCAAACGGATACCTTCACGCGTGAGAGGAAAATTAATTCGCTGTAAACGTACACATCTGGAGAAATACCTCGCTTTTACCTACAAAACTGTCATGATCGCCAAGTTAAATCACAACATGTGTGGATTGCAGTTAATAGTGTTCACTGTCCCTGAAAAGCTCTACATCAGCTTTGAATCGAGGGTCATTACAAAGACATCATTCATAAAATAGACCATGATCTGTAATGATGCTCCCTCCGGTGGAAAAAGTTCATCTCCTGCTGTCCTCTCACATTAAAAACCAACAAGGGATTTGTTTTGGACCCTTTACGGTGCTTGATCTGTGCAGATTTCTCTGTTGATTCAGACAAAAAAACTACTTTTTAACGGACAAAGCAATATTATGGATAGGAGACTTGCATGTTAACTGGAAGCATCGCTTAAAAACCCTTGTAATGAAGAAATTGTATAAGCATGCAGCTTTTAGGACTGGAAGGAGTGTGGATTATTGTAAAATGTTTTGACAGTTAATTTTTGAGCGACCTAGTCCTTTAAGCACTTTAATCCATTCATTAAAACAGTAAGGCGCTGATACTGATTTAACAGCCTCACCTCTCAGGTATGTTGATTTCCAGCGTGAACACGCCTCCTTCATATGGAGTGCTTGCACCTCCGACGATCTCTGTATCAAAACACAGGAGAAAGTCTGTCAGAGTTTGATTTGGACACCGTGTCGGTGTTAGACCTGACGAGAGAGCGGACTGACGGGCTCGCAGCTCATCCAGGCGTCCCTCGGTCTGCCAGCAGGAGAGTCCCGGAGGAGGCTCGGCGCTGAGGAGCTGCAGCTCCCGCTTCAGGCGACTCGCTCTCTGCATGACGGCCGCCTACAACGAGCGCGACAGCTCTTTAAAAAACACACGTAAAGCGAACAATTTCATCGACCATGTTATAGACACTTACTGATGTTGTTGCTGCCAAGTTTAGCTCGTTCACTAGATAGTAAACCGCCTTCGAAAGACTTGCGCGGTTTCAATTCTGCCCGCTAAATGCTGACACGTCACTGTGCGACGGTCGCGCGGTTTTATCCCCCGAAGCATCATGGGTATTGTAGTTTTTTTACGTGGTTTGATTACCTCAATTTTTGCTGAAGTTGCGTCAAACCTCACTTAAAAATGTTTCGCCGTTCAGACGTAAAATGCTAGTGTTTTAATATTTTTGCGAGCACGGTACACTATAAGATTGAAGTGTTTCCTCACTTCAGTCTTCAAACTTCAATTTCTCATGACTTGGTGTTGTCATAGTCCTAAAATATTTTAAACACAGCAAAATAGCCCACAAATGTAAAATTGTATGCATCATGTTTAGGTAGCATGTCGTCTATTTATATTTTTATTTATAATATGGTTCATTGGCATTCATTTAAAACATAATGTGGGTGTTAAAAAGAACCCATAAAAGTCTGAACTTGTCTGAAGAGAAAAAAAAGTGTCTTGCAAGACATAGTTTATATTACAGATAATACGCAAGTTGGGAATGAAGTATGGATTTCTATAGGGACCACTTTTAGCCTCACGTATTCAACATGTTCTTGCAAGGTGTGTCAACATAACACTTTTTTAATTTCTGGATATGTGCCTTCAGAGAAACTGACTTTCAAAGACA
Organism: Puntigrus tetrazona; assembly: GCF_018831695.1. NCBI lineage: Eukaryota > Metazoa > Chordata > Actinopteri > Cypriniformes > Cyprinidae > Puntigrus > Puntigrus tetrazona. The sequence continues at coordinate 3,694,038 of NC_056721.1, read as the reverse complement.
AGCCCATCCCAAGGAAATAATGACAAGATTTAGTCCTGTTGGAGCTTTTTTATTTCAGACACAATCCTAAGAAAGTGTAGACAGTTATTACACATCAGTGCATTACAGCCGTGGCAAAAATAGCTTGAATTGTGATTTGTTTCTCTCTTTTATTCTCCATTCGGACGTCTGTAAATCCAGAGGAACGAAGTGCTTCCATGTAGACCTCAGGACGCCATTGATCTCCAGTGAGCACTTTCATATTAGCAGCTTTAATAACACTGTCTAGTCTGAGTGTCGTAACCATAATCCCACCTGCATGGATAAAAAAAAATCCAATATAATAATAATAATAATAATAATAATAATAATAATAATAAACAAAAAAGATATACAGTTGGGTCCAGCAATCTGAGACCACATTTTCTGTCTAGAATCATTTTGGATGATATCCAGCACGTAGTTTAAAGCTTGTTGAGTTCACGCATCTCTACTGAATGAGAGGCATGCTAAATACTGTACAAAAACAAACAAAACCTTTTCAGCAATTGAGTTATAATTGATTTTAATTATTATGCTGATAATATTTACAAAAATGACTGTATACTCTACCCACTGCCAACATGAGAGTATGATGTACATTTTATTAAAATCAATAAATAAGTGACTATGACATTTCTTTATTTATCAGAATTAGAATCAGAATTAGCTTTGCCTACTTAGTTGTGGATTTGTTCTTAGATCATAGATGTTGATTTGGATAATTTATTAAATCCCTCAAGTAGTGGAGCTCTCACCTGGTTTCATGACTCTGTGAATGGCTCTCGCTCCTGCTTTCAGATCCGGCCAGAAGTAATAACAGTTGCAGTGAAACACCTTGTCGACCGAGTTGTCCTCTACCGGCATGGTCAGCACATCGCTGTAATACAGCACGGCCTTTCCTCTGGAGATGTGCTCCTTCACACGCTTGCTGGCCATCTCGTGCATGTACCGAGAGAAATCCACGCCGAGCAGCTTCCCCTCCGGACCCGTGAGGAGCTGCGCCGCCGCCTGCAGACCGAACCCCGGCCCGTGACCGAGCTCCAGCACCGTGTCCTCGGGCTGAATGTTGCACAGTTTCACTCTTTTGAACATAAAAGAAGATATTTTAAAGAAAGTTGGAATGTTGAACACATCATAAATCAAGTTCATTAAACATTTACATGAAGTAATTCTATGTCAGTTTTATCTCATTCATATGTTTATGTCTCTAAGCTGTTTTATTAGCTTCTTTTTAAGAAGAGACCAGGAGATTCTTGGTAAAGCAGATATTCGTTTTTATTTCGTTGCTGCAAGTCACCTGCAAGAAGTCTTCAAGGAATCTTTAAGAAAATCGTCAATCAAATCTCCAAGAAAATCTTCAAGAAATCTCAAGAAAAAAAAATCTAACTAAAACCTAGCACAGTGAAGTTTATATGTTTCAAGGGGGAGGAGTACATAGAGGTGGAGACCATTAAGACAAAAGTATGCAAATGCAGAACAGGACCTTAGCCCAGAACAGGAAATTTCCAGATCCGTGATCTATTTAGCATCCAAGTGTCATTCAAATGCATAGGGGCTATAGAGACCCTGAAACAAAAGCAACAGTTGTACCTTTTGTTTAGCATTCACATTTAACTTGGGAAAACCTGCCAGACAAAAGATTAACGTCTCAGGGCTTGGACTTCCTGTGCTTGTATTGTAAAGTACAATATACTTTCAGATTGGAAGCTGTGTTTAACCTTTTGTAAATTTGTAAAACAACAATCCCCCATTTGAGAGTTTTAATGACTCTCACAGAACACAAATTTATTCCTCCTAAAATTCATTCTATAGCTCTATATGTTTAATAACATAAGCTCCATCTTGCAGTCATGCAACTTGAAAAAGTCACAGGCACATATATCTTATTCTGTGTCATTGCCTAGATTTACTTAGATGTAATAGTTCTTTTTCAGAACCATAACTCTTGACACATACACGGATGGTAATATGTCGTACAAAACTACATGATGACGTGAAAAATCATGTAGCATAAGAGTGGAAGTCCTGAAGTCCATGGCGTCTGAATAACTGTGACGTCTGTTTCCTGTAGTCCATTTCCCCTGTAGACTCATTCGGATGACTCTTTGTCCTCATGAAGCTTGTTCATGGATGTCTGAGGTGAAACTTTAAATCAGGGTGCTGCAGATGAGATGACATGTACCTGAAACACAAGAAAACAAAGAAACAGCAGACCAGCAGTATTCATGCAGAGACATTTTTAGACTTCTGGTGATCGTATAGTGGTTTTGTTGACCTAGTCTTAAGTCATTTGACACCTATGGACCAGTGAGGTAAGGATGGACTAGTGGACGGGGAAAAACCTATGAGGAAAATCTTCACCGCAGGGGTCGGCCCCCGAGGCCTGTTGCGTTCGGTTCTTCCCTGGGCTCCTCACTGGTCTATGTGTCCTAGTCTGTCCCTGTAAGTGATTTGTAAACCTTTACTGTAAAAACATCTTCATCCTCCAATGAAACATCAGTCATAGCAAACATCATAACATAGAGGATGGGTGTAGTTTGAGTGTGCTGTAGCCTAACTTTGAAGGCTGTGAGTGTACTTAATTTAAAGTCGCCTTCCATCGAGAGAATGCTAATTAAGTACTCACAGCCCTAACAAGTAATACCTGAGCAAACTGCTCCAACAGTTGGGTAAAGTGGGCAGGGGCTGCTTCAGAGTAGCTAGCAGACTGAGTAGGAGCTGGGTAAAGCTGTTCATTTCTCCTAAAGTCTTTTTGCTTTTCCTGCACTCTTTCATCCAGTGTCCAGATTTCCCACAGTAATGGCAATTGCCCTCCCTCTTAGGACATTTACCTTTCTGCCTGTTCTCAGTGTTGAACTTAAAGGACGCTGCTGCAATCCTTACTCTGGCTTTAACACCAGAGTCTTTTTTCCATGTAGCTAGTGTGTTTAGGTTAGTTCTGAGAGTTTTGTTAGACCAAGTTAGATCTAAAAAAGGCGAGGTCTTTCTGTCCTCTGAGAAAACGCCATCAACCCATGTGCGAACGAGTGGTCCTTGATGATCCAATACCTTATCTGGAGTGTCAGCTATTCCACTATATGCTGCAGCTGACTGACAAAACCTTTCAGTGTACTCACTTACAGCTTCATCCTTCTTCTGCATACAACTAGTGACCTTTGACCAATCCATGTTTTGGTCCAACAATGTTCTTTAACTCTCTCAGAACTCCTTCTCTCAGTTCATCTTTACTGGCATGTTGTAGCTCAGAAGTAACAGCTGATTCAGATTCGGTTAGAAGTTGTGACATCGGCTGTGTGACTTCTGCCAACGACATGTCGTAGAGACGCATTTTGCTAATTAAGGCTCTTCTAAATTCAGGAAAATGTGTACGTGCTGAGGGTAAGTTCTGGGATGTTCTCTCTATATCTTTAGGTCCAAGCAGTTTTGCAATTGTTTGGACCTGGACAACAGAAGAGTTGGGAGGAACACTTTCAATTCCCTCAATTCCCTGAGATCTTCTCCTAGCACCACACACCTTCACTGAATCTACAGACACCTCACTTACTGATGTGAGGGCTACCTCAGTTTCAAGGAAAGCTTGCGATATTGTCAGGATAAGTGCTATCAGGCTGACTAACTTCCACCTCTGTTTTTTCTGAAGCTTTGTTGCGATTTAATTTCTTTGTCAAAGCCGATATCCTAGCACGTAGCTCTTGGTTCTGTTCCTCTAGTTCTGAGATGAGCTGAGATTGTTGTGTAGCTAGTGCTAAGCCAAATTCTCTGTGGCAAGAGATAATGCCTTTCAAATTGTTCTTACGGAAACATGCTCCTAAAACCTTTTTACACTCCTCTACAGATCAAGTCTTATGTTTCTTGTCTAACTTTCTCAGTAATTATAAGGTTCATTTGCATGCCTAAAAGATTTGAATTTGCTATCTGACCACAAAGGAGTTACGGGAGTTTCAGTTGTGGGAATCAGTCTAGCATTCTTTTTAAACATTTTGTGAGATTTTTTTTGTTACTTAAACAAATAAAACACTCTGAAAAAAGTCTCTGATCAACAGAGGCTACACTTGTTAACACAGATCAACTAAGGTTAACCTTCTCTAACAAAGTAGAGGACAACAGAAATATTAGCAAGTAATGCCAATCTTCCCTGTTGGTTCAGAGGATAACGAATTCTTCCCTGCCAAAAAAAGAGAATAACACAAATTATTAGCGAAGTAATGCCAGTCTTCCCTGCCTAAAACAGAGGATAACCAATATTAGCACGTAATGCTAACCTTCCCTGTCTGAAACAGAGGATAACCAATTCTTCCCTAAAATTAATTTTTAGAGGATAACCTAGTTAACCAAACCCTACAGCTGTCTGTTAACTCTTCTCTGGTGGCTCAGAGGTGTACATGTACTGGTCTGTAATGATGCTTTGGATAGAGTTACACTCACCAACCCTTGGTTGTACTGAAAGATTCAGTCTGGAACGAAGTCAGATCTTTGTTGAGCTTGAAGTTTCAGTCTGGATTCAGGTGAGCAGCTCTATCCGGGTCACAGCACCAAAACTGTTGGAAACTTTTTTTAGCTTCTTTTTAAGAAGAGACCAGGAGATTCTTGGTAAAGCAGGAGTTCGTTTTTATTTTGTTGCTGTAGTCATCTGCAAGAAGTCTTCAAGAAATCTCCAAGAAAAAAAAAATCTAACTAAAACCTATAGCACAGTGAAGTTTATATGTTTCAAGGGGGAGGAGTACATAGAGGTGGAGACAGTTGTACCTTTTGATTAGCATTCACACTTAACTTGGGAAAACCTGATGTTCAGTAACTGAAAGACAAAAGATTAACGTCTCAGGACTTGGACTTCCTGTGCTTGTATTGTAAACTACAATATACTTTCAGATTGGAAGCTGTGTTTAACCTTTTATAAATTTGTAAAACAACAATGCCAAACAAGGGCAGTAAATTATAATAAGCTATTATTATTTATTACTAAAACAGATAGACATGTAGTGTTAGAGGTTAGCGTTTTATTTGTTAATTGCATAAATAAAAAAGAAAATGAATAAACAGGTTAGAAAGAGAATAATGAAGTTGTTGTTAGGCTGTATTTTTAAGAGTATAATTAGAATAGAGTTTGCTAGAGTTGGAGGGTCAAATAAAGAAATAAGACATGTGTTTTAGCTGATTCTTGGAGATAGATGGATTTTGTATTTTTGGAATATAGATTGTATATTTGTAAAGACATTATTTTTGGGTACAGTAATTGGCTGGATTTCAACGTCAGCAAGGCATTTTTATTTAGACGTAATTTTATTATATAATTTATAAAAGTAGTAATAATAATAATAATAATATATATTAGCAGTAAAGTGTACAACAGAATACAACCAAAAGCTTTAATTATAATCACATTGCACGTGAATAAAGTAAAAGGTGTAATCCGTGGCTTGTCCTACAGGTGACCTCATTATACTCCAGTTATTACTCCTAGATCTACGATGATTTTCTAGCGCTACTTAAGTTAAGATGCTTTTGGGAAACAGTCCGTAATACTGTTATGATCAGTCGTACGATCGTTTTTACGATCAACTAAAGATCACGATGCTTTTGGGAAACGCAGCCCTGGACTCTCTTATTGACATCACCCTTCTGACAAAACCTAATATAGATAATCATATTTATCATAGGCTTTTATGTGTCACTGGAGCACAGCAGCGTTTTTTAAGGTTTTCCTATTTTTGTTACTTTTAAAGATTTGCTCATTTCGCGCGCCTATAATCCTTCTGGGCTTTCAGGAAATACCAGATCGGCCACCTGAACCACCGGCACCAGGGCGATCTCTCTTCCCTGCAGTGCTCGCGAGGCTCCTGTGCGCGCAGATCCGCTCTCTTTCGTTTTCGTTTCCCGGAAGGATTCTTAATAGCGCGGCGACTCGCATAAGAAAAGACGAACTCGGCTTCGCGGGGCTTCGCGCGACACCACACGCCGCATTTGGTGCGCATGTCGATCGGCTATTGATACGGCACTCGGGCATTAATACCGGGGCGAATATTTAGGAGTTTGTTAGTCTTGAAGGTTACAGAACATGAGTGACGCCTCCTCACCGCCACCTTTGATAAAGGTAAGATCCTCATAGACGCACACACTCGCTCGCCACCAAATAAAGGCATAGCAAACCAAATGACTTTGAATCAGTGGTCAGTGATTTAATTAGAAAAACGCTTAAATCACGTGGAAATCAAGCCAAACTGCTCACTTTTTTATGCAAATGTTATATTCAGCTAACCTTTTGTTATTTTGTAAACCCTCTGAAATGTCATAATAAAGAGTTAAACACGAATGTAGATTTTTGATGCAATTAAACCTTATTAGAAAAATTAGGCGACTGTGCAAAACTGAAAATAAAAACTGTTGTGTGCCTCAAATTTACTTTCACTTTTGCTTTGTATGAGATCTGTTTGTTTTCATGCAGCGAGAGTCGAATGTCTGGTTTCTTTGCCTTCTGATTCATTCATATAAATGCTGACAGAAAACACGGGGTCTGAATTTGAACTGAACGTTTCTTTCCGCTTCCCCTTCCAAGCTACACAAGAGTTGTAATGTGAACGAACCCCCGGTTTGTTCTGCGGTTCTGCGCGACCCTCAAAGCGACCCTCCCTCGGGGTACGAGACGGTGCCTGATGAGCTCTGCAAGCTACCTGGAAGACTGCGTATGTTCCCACCTCAAATATTTACATGAAGAGCTTATGGAGTGCATTATGGAGTGCATTCTTCTACAGGACACAAAAGATGTGTAATACAAAGACACACTTTTCCAGATTGAGATGCATGAAGCAGCTCTCTTCATATATTTAACTAGGGCCCTAAGCAGAATTTTATTCGGGGGCCTCTCAGTGCGGCCAATGTGGTCGGTTATTGTCATACGAAGCATTTACAAAGTTGTAATTTCAATATGTTTTTATAATAATTACAGCAGAGAGCCTCTGTAAAAAAAAACAACTCTTGATCTATATCTAGCTAACTGAGGGATGATAATGATATTAGAATATAATACCATCCAAAAGGTAGAGTGAGGTAAATAATGTTAAGCTGTTATATATTAGTTTATGAAACTACAAAATTATATACCCAGGAAAGCTACTTTTACGCAAAAACTTTAATCAAGTAAAGTGTTATATTATATTAAAATGTCTATCTCCTGATGTTTTGATGTTCAAACATGAACTTGAACATGAAACCAAAAGATACCCTACCTAAGCTACGCTAATTAACTCAGATTTGATCTGATCAGGGGTGTGTTTCCCTCTCACTACCAATAGACTTCAATAAAAATAACCAGAATGACCCTAGTTAGCTAATAGTTAGCTAGTTAGCATAGTTGGTGCACCCTCTATGCCCACAATGCGATAAATTGAACCCTTTTGACGCACTTTGCTTTGGCCGACGCTGAGACATGAAAAGCTCCGAAAAAAGACGTGGAACGATGTGGAAATAATAAAATTATATGTACAGATTATTTATTTAATATCATATTTTTGTATAATTACCATTGGCCGTTGACATAATATATCACAAATGAAATAAATGTAAAGTTTTGTGAGAGGAATAGGCAGAAATCATTCAGTCACACTTACAAACAATCAAAGCGTGTGCCGGTGACATCACGCCATTTCGAATTTTGCCCAAACGCACAAACAAAGGTTCACCATATGACAAGAAACATAATAAATCAATGGTGCTTTCATGGAGATCCATAGCCACGTCCGTTTCGAAACTCCCATAAAATGACCATAAAGTAAACTAATTCATAGAGGTTTGTAATGACATGAGGATGAATAAATGCTGACAGTGTGTTCATTTTTGGGTGAACTAACACTGTGTTTTATGGTTGTAATGTAAGGGATCAATCCGTCTTTGTGGAACAAGGAGGACGTCAATCTCTGGCTGCGCTGGGCTCAGAGGGAATATTCTCTGCGACGCGCCGACCACCAAAAATTTGAGATGAACGGAAAGGCGCTTTGTCTTCTGACCAAAGAGGACTTCCGTCTCCGCTGTCCCAGCTCTGGTGTGTGATCTGAAATGAGTTGTAGTTATCAGTTCTGTTTCTAGATCTCATGATAACCGTGTGAATGGGAACTGCTGTGAACAGGCGATGTTCTGTACGAGCTCCTTCAACATGTGAAGCAGCAGAGGAGATGTGCCATCTTCAGTCCGCTGTCCGGCTCACAGCAGACGCCCGACTCCCACGGGACAGGTGATCTACTTGTGCATAATAAGCTTGGGAGGGTTCGGCTGGGCTCTATGCAATCCAATGCATCCAATGTATGATTATACGGTTATCTGCTTGGTTTAAATTTACGGGACTTTTAAGGTTAAACGCTGAAAGGACTCTTCGCGTTTGGGCTGTTTTTGTGTAATCCTCTAATACGGGCTTCTTGATAAACGCCTGACTTCCTATTTGAACGGTTGCCAGAGAATAAATGACTTGCCGAAGCTTGCAGCAAACACAATGATGAAGGAACTGAGTCACTGTTTTTGCTCCAGAAGACATTTTGCATTTCATACTACTGAGCACTTTTTTATAGCAAGCGATACTGACGGGAAGCACGCTGATCTGCTTCATGGAGTTAAATAACACTCATTTCTTTATAAAGGAGGGAACTTCCTGGTTGTAAATCAGCTAGAGCTGTCGCCAACAGGTGTGGCTAAATTAGACCTGCCTCCATTCAAACTATAGCACACAATGCATTTCTTTCATATCTGCCCGTTTCCGTGTAATCTTATGAATTGTTTTGCGGTTAATAAAGAGGCTTGATAGCTAATCTTGCAGGTCCTTATGTTCCATCTAACACATACAAATTCTGGTCTGTCCAGTAAATAGGAACTCCTGGGTGCTAACAGCCGGATGCAGCGCAGATCCGAGCCAGGAGAAGAAACCTGCTGAGCCTGAGCGTTCACGTGACATGCACAGAGGTCAGCGCTTACACTGTCTTTACTGACCCCAGAAAGCCCTTACATCTCACCCTAACTTGCTGAAAATGTATTAACTCTATGCTAAAATTGCTAAAACAAGAGTCGCCTGGCTGTAGTATTGCGTGGCGTGCACACATGCACAGATCAAGCACCATTTACAGTATAATGTGTCACTGGATTCTGATCTGAGATGACGTTGAAATGCTGACGGCACCCATTCGCTTATTGATGAGCAAGTGATGTAATACTACATTTGTCCAAATCTTCAAACTCATCTCGGATGTAATTTCACTTTTGGATGAACTATTCAAGATTAGATGCAGCTGTGATAAAACATTTCTGAGAGGTTTATTTTTAAAGTCCATAATGTAAAAGGAAGGCCTTTTTTGTATATAATAAAATCTTTGTAAAAATATATCTTCTAGCCCCACACATGAAATATGGATTCTGTAGACATGAATTAAAAATTTGATCACCTGATTTGATTAATTCCCTAGTTTTAGTTTAGCTTATAATTAACATTAAAACAAATGACTAATATTTACCTCATAATTAACCTCTATAAGGGGTAAATAAGGGGAAAACCTGGCCACGATTGTTGACAATATGGACACGAAGTCATAGAAAATAATTTTTGGCCACGATATCTAGTTTCCTTCTTGGCATGCCATACGCCCGGGGCTTCATTAAACACATTTTTGCACACATTTTTCTAAAAGAATGTTAAAATGGAACTGTATGTTAAAACGATGTTGTGAAAGTGTTCTTCGGCCCCTAGATCCTGACTGATGCAAGATTTTAATACAAGATTATGAAAACTTCACCCTTGAGATTTTATAGCTCTTCTTTAATTTCCTACTTTTCAGAGCTTCACTCTCCCAAAGAAAAACATCAACAGACGTCTCCAGACGTCTCCAGACAAGCAGTAAACGTCCACTGCACAGACGAGCCTCTCAACCTCTCCAGTAAACCCACGAGACCCTCAAACAGCGCGCAAACCTCGGAGGCCAACGGAAAGATTGCAGGTGCTCACGCACGACACTGAATACTGCCGATAACATAAAATGCTACCTCACGAATGGCGAAGAAACATGCCTGTCGCTGTTCCGTCTTTTCGTTAGACTGCAAACTCTTATGGGACTATGTGTACCAGCTGCTGTCGGACAGCAGGTATGAGGCCTTCATTCGCTGGGAGGATCGGGACGCCATGATCTTCAGAGTGGTGGATCCCAACGGACTCGCACGACTCTGGGGAAACCACAAAGTACTGCAGCAGTCAAGACCAGCTCACTTCTGCGTTGCTTTAAGTGGGATCGATATTGATTGGGTCCGTTTGTTTGTTATTGCAGAACAGGGCCAACATGACCTATGAGAAAATGTCCAGAGCATTACGCCATTACTACAAGCTCAACATTATCAAGAAGGAGACAGGCCAGAGGCTGCTCTTCCGGTGAGTAGAGGCACTCGAAAGGCATTTGATGCATATTTGTATTTTGGTAACACTTTATTTTAGGATCTCTTAACTAGTTGCTTATTAGCTTGCATATTAACAAACCTTTAGCCATTTATGAGTACTAATTAAGCACTTATTAATTCCTTATATAATATAATTCCTGTATATTTCCAATTAATGATGGCAAATGGGAGTTGCCCATTGTTTTAAATAGAAGTGCACTAGATCATAAAAAAAGTATAATTGTAGTGTACTTGAAATTTTAAAATAATGTAAAAAAAAAAACTGTTCAGCAGAAAATATATGAATTTTTTTTTGCTTTAAACAACATACTGCAGTTGCAACTTCATAATTAAAAACGTTTCATATTTTTAGATGTGTGACACTTATTAGTGCACCATTATAATTATGAAATTACATATAGAGATGTACTCTAGTCCACACTCACAATCTGAAGTTCATCTAAATGCATTTAAACTTTAGTTCAGCATTTAAAATATTTGTAAGCATGATGTTGAAGTATATTAAATTGAATAAAAATTCATTTGAATCCTATTTTTGTACCAGTTTTATTTGAAATTCACTACTTATTATAGTAATTACAATATCAACCCTACCCCATGTAGTTATCTTATATATTATGTATGTAAGTACACTACAAGTACTGTACACGTAAGTTCACGTACTGTACAATAAAGTGCAGAAATTCTTTATCATTTAGTAGATTTTTGAACTCACACAAGGGGGAGCTAAAACTGTATAAATGAAACCGGCTCGGCCTATATATTTTTTCCGATCACACTCGCTCTGGTGTTTTCAAACACTCCCTCTGTGCCGCAGGTTTCTGAAGACTCCCGAGGAAATCATGCAAGGCAGGTCAGACCGCACAGAAGTGTCCGAGTCTCCTGACAGCCCTGCATCCCCCGACTACCGAGAAGAGGCTCTGGAAGTATCTCCCGTATCGACTCCTACTACCATGAGCCCCAGCTCCGATCACAACTTCAGCATATCACCGATCCCCTAACATTCCCTGCCTCGTTCTGATCCAGGATCAGCCGTAGCGGTTCATAACTGAATGAGAAACCCAGAGCTGATCTTCCGTCGATGTGAAATGCCATCAGCAGCACCACAGATGGCTGGTTTCTCCGGAAACGTCCCACAGTCTCAGACCACACGGTTTTGACTCAGGGTAGCAGTGTCCAGTTGTTTGCTGTTGGTCTGCGTTAAAAGCTAAGCGACACTAATTTCTCAACACAATTCTGATTGATTCTCATAGTTGATAGGAACAAGAACTTTCTCTCAGGTTGTAAAACTGTGCAATGTTATTTTTTTACAGATTTGCGAACTGCACTTCATTACTGTGTAATAACATCACATTGTCGATTTATACAATTCATCAAATATCATTAATAACCTACAGAATTAAATCATTAACTGCATGAAGGGAGTTGACAAGTAGGACGCTTATGAGCGGTTTTTAGGTCGAAATGTATGAATTTGATATTTGATTAAAATTTTATTTTATCATTTCTTTTACTGCTTTTTTAGTTTTCTTACAGCACATATTCAGTGCATGACAAAAAAATTGCACATATTTTATTTTATCTAATGAAAGCCACGTGACCTATGAATATGAAATGATCTGAAAAACACTGCTGAAATCGTCAGCTAATTTAAAAATGACTTAAATACAAAACAGCTGTCAAAAGACAGTAATATATTTGTAATATATTTAAAGAACCAGGTTTCCCACTGTCTTGAAAAATGACGATTTTAAAAGTTTTATTCTTAGACCTGGAAAAGTCATTTAAATGCAGAAGACGAGAAATCGATAGCTTCTAGGCTTCTGGTTATGTTTTATCGCTTTTAATCCTCATCCAGTAAATACTGATCAAATGGAAAAGTCATGGGACCATTTTACATTGCCGTGACCGATGGGTCAAAACTGTTGAGAATCACCTTAAAGCAGTCCATTCAGCTGGGGGAAGTGATATGTCTGAATTATTACTTACTGTAAACCCCCCCCAGCTATGAGAACGCTGGGTACATTTACAGTTATTTTATCTACATGACGACTCTGAAGTTTTAGAAGTGGGAGTTAATAACGTTTAGGTTTAGTGAGTCCCAGCTCTTCTAGTTCTTCCTGTGCGCGTGCTTGAAATCTATCATCTCTATGGTAATCTAGTCATGACTGTGCTCATTTTAAGACATTTATTAAATGCCAAGCATATGACTGCTCGAAGGACAATAATAACACAGACATTTATCTCTGACGGCCTCTGAAAGCGCGTAGACGCTAATATAATAGGTCTAGTTTAGACATCATGAAGTGAGGAATTGATTTGAGAATCGGATCTCCTCAGCGGCTTCGGTGTCCCAGAGGGGAAGGAGGGACTTCTGTGGGTTTCTCAAAAAATCTTTTTGATTTAACAACACCGTGACCGTCCCGTTTTAAGATGCCGCGCCGATGCTCCCCATGCAAAAGCCAGTTCGAGAGTCGAAGAACTCGTACCGACCGAGATCGAGGATGTCATCGCCGCTATGCATTCTGTCTAAAAACGAGGACCTCTCCGTGTCTTTCTGTGGGTCTGGTTTTCTAGCTACGTACCAGCTCGGTGTGGCGCAGAGTCTTCTGGATAACGCCGCCTGGATCCTGCGAGGAGCTCCGAGGGTCTATGGGGCATCTTCTGGTTCCCTCGTCGCTGCAGCCGTCGTCTGTGGCACCAATCTAGGCAAGATGAGATCTTTCTGTTCATAACTTTCCTTCACTCTCACTACTGCAGGCAAAAAAACGTTTTTTTTTTCTTGATCTTGTAAATTGTTAGATTTAAGGTTTTTTAGCACTGTCATGAGATTCATGTTGATTGATCACATCCAAAGTAAGTTTTTTTTTTACATAACATATGTATTTATCATGGATATATGAATGCAAACACGTGCATTTCTAAATTTAAGAAAAATATGTTTAGATATTAAATATATGAATAGAAATATATAAATATTTTCTAAAAATATATATCGGCGTATTTAAATATACATAATAAATATACACAAACATATTACATAAACAAAAACTTTTATTTTGGATGCGATTAATCGTGATTAATTGTTAGACTAATTAAGTATTTTTTAGGCCATTGGAACAAAAACACTACACTACAAAATACTTCTCAATACTTCTTTTAATTTATGTGAGTGATACAAAGAGATCTCCTCTTAAAACCTCTGAATCTAATATTTCAACAAACCTAAATTTTGATCCCGGCTTCATCCAGTCTTGAGGTTTTTGATCTAATGTAAGGAAATTAGCACATAATTATGTAGATAACACCTCGTTTGCATATTAAAGCATACATTTTCTCAAAATGTTTGATATAAAAAAAGTTTGCAATCATTAATGCAGCTGTATGAGCACGGCGATGTCTAATTTTTTACCCGTTTACCTGGGGCCTGTTTCACAAAACAAGTTTACCAACTAAACCAGGTTTATTTCAGTTAATCCGTCTTTTTGCCAGTTTTTCTGGTCCTCAATAAGTCAGACTAACTGAAATAAGCCTGGCTTATTTGGTACACCTTTTTAATGTAAGTTCAAACAGACTTTTTGCTTTTGACACGCGTTTGTGATATCTCTCTGCAAGAGATCTGTAATGTGCCCTAAGTCACTTGGATTAAAGAGTCACGACTTGCAATTGAGTCAGCAGTAATTAAAGCCACCCTTTCTTCTCTCAGGACGTGTTCGAGACCAGCTTTTGGAGTTTGCGCGGTTTACCAAACAGCATCCTTTGGGTCTTCTCAGTCCCGCGGTGGATATTTTCCGGTGGCTGGAGGTCACGCTGCAGCGCTGTCTGCCCGATAACGCACACACTCTGGCCAGCGGCCGTCTGCACATCTCCATGACGCGCATGTCTGACGGAAAAAACGTCATCGTGTCAGAATTTAGTTCCAGCAACGAGCTTATTAAAGTGAGCACTGTGGTTATTAATAATACACGGTAACATAGCGCTAACAAATCATTTGCGATCCATCGTAGGCTAATTAAATCATAAACTGGAATCTCTGCATTGTTGATACGTTGATAGGTTATGTGCAAACTTTTATGTACGAATTACTGTTTAATAAGCTCACGTGCAAAAAGGTAGATGTTTTATTATCCTTGTTAGCCGCAAATGATGTATTCAAACCAGTAGAATGAGTTAATGATTCATTAGAAGTAAATAGTGCTCACATTTAGGTTAGTTCATTGAAAATACTAAAATAAACACAATGCCTTTATTAAAGCGCATATAATATAGTAATGTCTATGGAATCAGGTTTTCTTAGAAACACGTGCAGCCCTTCTTTTCAAGAAAGATGAAGAACCGGATGACATTCATCCCTTGGGCTTATCTACTGATGAGGAAATCGTGTTCTCTCTAGGAGTTTGTAATATCGTTCAAACGCTGTTTTTCTTTCTCTTTCACTTCTCCTCTAAACGGCCACGTTCCGTCCTCTATAAGGCCCTCTTGTGTAGCTGTTTTGTCCCTGTGTATTCTGGCGTGATCCCACCGCAGTATAAAGGTGAGGTGAGTAAGAGTGTTGGCGTAAGTGCTTAAAAAAACGTCAGAAATGCACCCCACCGGCCGACAGCCCAGAATAAGCCCCAGCCCTGTATGTTCCCAGCACTACATGGACGGAGGTTTCACAAACATCCAGCCCTTCGAGGATTCCTCCCCCACCCTCACCATCTCCCCGTTCGCTGGAGACATGGTCATCTGTCCGTCAGACACCTCCATCATCCTGTGCGACGCCATCATCCAGCAGCTCTCCTTCCAGTGCTCCGTCACCAACTTCATCCGGCTGGTGAACGCCTTGTTTCCTCGGGACTGGAAGGTGAGATCTGTAACACTGACATTTCTACGGTGCTTTTTGTTTAGTGAGTAAACACAACCCTGAACAAACAAAGAGCTTGAACATTGTGTAACCTTTTTTTTTTTTTTTTTTTTTGGTCCACTGAAAAAGGTGTAGCTTAAGGTTTAATAATTGATGCGATTTCACTCAGAAATTGCTAATAAATCGAGCAGATCATTCCAGATGAGTGCCAGATTCAATTAAATGCGAAACGACTGAAGTAGAATTACCCCTAATATTCACAAATGTGACAAATCATCTCTTTTGTGTGTGTAATATGGGTGAATAAGTGATTTGGTGGAGTTTGTCACCATGAACTAACTGTTTTTATTGTTGATCGTCAGATCCTGAAGAGGGCTTTCTACAGCGGATACCAAGACACCGTATACTTCCTGCAGCAGAGCAGTGAGATATTATCAGATTTACATTATTATCATTATTATTATTCATTTATTATTTATTATTGGCGTATGGAGTAAAACATACCGTAAAGCCCTTCGTGTAATTTTTGACGCACAGACGCGGAGCTGCCAGCTGTCACGCGTTCAGCGCGAGACTCACGCAAGTGACGCAGTTCTCACGCTCTCGCGCTGCACGTTCATTTTCTCACGCAGAAAAATGTCCCGCTAAATTCAATGTTTATTTTCTGTGTTTATTATTTTATTTGCCGTGTTTTTTTGTTAGGGTGATTTAAAAAAACAACAACTCCAGACAGAGCTCGTCAATGTCAGAATGCTTTAGATGGCCAATCAAATCAAAGAAGGGCGGGGCTTTACTGTTTGAGCGCCACATGTTTAACTCAGACCGGAACCGAGCCCGCGTTAAACCTAGCCTTCTTAACTTCTCATGTAGCACAAGCAATCAAACCAACATCACATCACACACATGCTTAAAGTTTTATATAAAAAAATTAAAACAAATCAAATATGAGCCTTTTTCTGTCAAATGCGATCGCCTTTATCATTCGTCCCAGTTATGATTTGTCCGCGGTTCTTCACGAAAAAGTGATTAATACAGCACAGTTACAACATAATCATGATTATGTAATTAACCGTCATAACCAAATGCATTTATTTTAATTATTATTCACATCGGAAATAATCACAACATGTGCAGATTTTAGCGTCTGCTTCATTTTGGCATTATATTTGTATACTTTACCGATTTCCGTTTTTATACTGTTAACTCTGCCAAACGTCCATTCAAACTGAAACTAAATTATAGGCTATAAAAACAAAACTATAACATGTACTACTACTACTACTAATAATTAAATCACAAAATAATGTGCTAAAAAAAAAAAATAATGCAAAAACCATTGGGGTCAGTAAGATTTTTATTTATTCGTTCAATTGCTGATTGGTTGGACGCATAAAATAATAAATTAATCAAAATTGATTATTATTATCAATTTTACATTATTACAAAATATTTGTAAAAATCCTTAATGGGGGCATTTTAAATTGTTATATTTTATTATTTTACAGTGTTTTACGATGTGGTCTTGGTGAGCATTTATTCTTTAAAAAACGTCAAATTATTTCCAATCCCAAACTTGTTTCATTATGGAACCTATGAATACTACTGATCGCATTGTTTAGAAAAATATAAAGTATTATAATAGGAACCTTTCTGAATGTAAATGTAGAAGTTGGACAGGGAGTTTTGTCTGTTGCTGTACTGTGTATCGTTACCCAGTTTCAGTTCTCTCCCCGGACAGATGCACTGCCGCTGTATCCTGACCGGAGAAGGGAGTCGGACGCGTCTGATGATTCGGTGAGCTCAGATCACTGGATGCTGACGCAGACCGAGGAGTCCCATCACCACGAAGAGGAATCCCATCAATACTGCCCTGAACGGCCCGTGGTCAATGGGGTTATCCATACCATCCAGATCCCACAGCACATAGGACCTCACCAGTAGAGGTCAAGACAGGTACAGCAGAGTCCCGTTTCTGTTTCTGACGGTGGAGGATTCAGTAAAGTGTTAGACACCCTCCTCTCTGTTTCAGTGCTGCTGTCTAATATCATGGGGCAGCTGGAGATTGTGAGGAACGCGAATGTGGCTTTACCTCAGCGGGCGCTCTCATACCTGCTCTTACTGTTCACGCTGCCCATCTGGAGCGCCACGGCCTTCTGGGACAGGTACTGACCGATTACAGTCCGTTTACAAAAATGATTAGTAATGCAAAATAGACTTACCTTTCTTGACCTCTACTTTAATACGAAACAAAGTCAAACTTTCTTCAAACGTAACATCAGCTGATCGTCTCTTCATTTGTAGTTATATCACAAAATAAACACGAATGAACGTCAGAAGGTGTTAAGAGGTACAGTGAGTCTTTCTGGAAAGAACGATGCCTCGTGTCTCGGTGAATTCATCATTTCGTGAATCAGGAAAGACGCCAGTAAACTGTGTGTCGCATTAAGTCGGTTTACCTTCGTGGTTAGCGCCGCTGGCTAACGATGGGCGATAAAGTCGGCCTCGTGGGTGAAGGTGGGGGAAGATGACCTCTCATTTCATCCTGCGTGTAAGGCAGCGTCTGTAAGCTCAGAGCTTAGAACACTCTAGAAGGACTTAGCTGTTGTTATCGATTTTATTGGGATGTCTACCGGAAGGTAAGTTAGGGCCACAAGGGCACTCGCGTGCGTAACGTTTATGTTGTTGTCGTCGAAACGGTCTAGAAATTAAATAAATAGAAGCACCGAAGGTTAGCCCCCATGCTGGACACCCCTGACCTGAAAGGCAACGCTCTTATGCCGCTCCTAAGCAGTGTTTTTTTTTGTTTCGCAGGTATCAGAAATGGATCAGCGACACTATGACTCTGGCATACTGGCTCTGGCATGGAATTAAGGTCTTCATGATTTTCGTGATCAAAATCATACTGTCTTCCTCGTGGAAAGCTCTTGGAGATATGTAAGCACACACACAATAAAAACGTATTTCTGCTATTAAACGTTAATGCTGCCGATGCGGAAATTTAGCAAATCAAAACTGTCTTCTGCCAAGAATGCTGAGTGTGATCAGCCTGATGCCGGCTCAAGCTCACAGGCGCCGAGAGCTGTCCTCCTCCAATCAGAACGGCCACGTCTCGGCTGTTTCCCCGCCGACTCCCTCCGTGGAGCAGACCCTCCCGAAGCTCTACACGCTCCTGTTTTCACTAGAGACGGAGAGCAAGTGGAGAAGACGCAAGATAGAAGTGCAGCACACATTACAGCAGCACATGGCCGATGTGAAGAGAAATTAAAACATGCTAGGAATGCAAGATGATTAACGTCACTCGTCAGCTGACACTTTATATTATTCTACGCTCCTTCAGAGAGAAAGCTTCACTGTTTTAATGCAAAGTACTGAATACTAATATAGGATTATTTTATTTGTAAAGACCCCGTGAAATTCAGTTATGTCTTATGAGCACTTTTTTTTTTCCTGGTGAACTAAAAGGCATATAAGAGCATATTAAAAAAATAATTTTACTAAATGTATTTTAGGGCTTAATGTATTAAAATATTATTATATATTATTTTACCTAATATTAGTATTTTTTAAAGATTCACAGATATTATAATATTACTATTTTTATTCTACCATTTATATCAGAAGTAAGACAGATCTGCAATTTTGTGGGAAGAAATGAAAACACATTTATAAATATCAATCTCAGTTAAGCTGTCATGTTTTCCGGTTGTAACATTGTGCTTTAGCATTACGCGAATAATTAGTTTGTGTTGTTTGCTTGATAATGCACTTGATATTTTATCACGCATTTAAAACGGGCTTTTATATGTGAAAATATTATAATCAATCATGATAATTTATGCAAAAGAACATTTTCATATATATACACGATCAATTGTGTCGTGAACTCTCATTATTCCCGCACAAACCGTTGCACCCTGCACTGCATTTCCCATCATCCATTGCACTGACGCCACACACACGGCTGTAATCACTCACACCTTTCAATCTCTGTACCAAGCAGTGTTGTTAAGAGTTTATCCCTCTCCTAGAGATAGGTACTCTGCGCAAGCCATTTTCCCGCTTGTTCCCTCTTAGTTTCTTCGTTAGATTTCAGTTTTATGCCTGTTTAGTGCCAGTCTTTAGTCTCGATTGGATTATTGCTTGCTACCCTTTTCGTCCCTTTGGATTACGTTCACCGCGGACTGTCCCTCGCTTGTTTCTCGAACTGCTCTCTGCTTCCCTCCTACATAACTGTTCACCGCTGTTTTGAACATGTTTTCGAATAAAGCTTCGCGCTTTGGATCCGAAAGTCTCTCGCCTTGTGTGTCCCGTTACAGATATATACATATAATATATATTCAAATTTTAACAATGCCAAAAATCCAGTTTTTATTGTATTAGCTGTATTTTTAGTTGTTTTTAACCTATTAAATAACCCAACTGCAGTTTGATTGAGATTAACCCGAATGCACAGTGAAAAAGCAGGTTTCAAATGTATTTTATATATATATATATATATATATATATATATATATACACAGGACACCTGTGTGTGTTGCATGGCGACAGCTGACTCTTAATTAGGTGGTTAGGTGGTAAGATCACAGGACTCTTCTTTCGTCAAGCTCTGAATTCAAACTCCAGGAATCAGTCGAGATCGATTAGCATCGGAGCTCAATGCAGAATGTGTTTTACGGGACGCACCGAAATGTCAAGGGTGGCTAATACACTCCCAGACGCCACTGCTGCCATTCACATCCCCCAACAAGCGCTGCCATTATTTCACAGCAAGCATTCATAAAGACATTAACTCTCCAAAAGAAACCAAATGCGGTTTTGCTAAACGATTTCAGCACAATGCCACAAACAGCACACCATCAAAACAAATATCCGTGCCACCTCCTCAGTTAGAAACCAGTACGAATGACCTTTTATAAATGGCGTAAAATGCAAGATGTTCAACCTGATCCAGCCAAATAACACATGATAGTCGCGATTCATATATTACGCATTTAATACCCGTGTGTAATGTCATTTAGCGTAAATATCTTTTCTGAATTGAGGTTAGACACAGCGTGAGACCCCGATAAACGTTTCGAAATTTTGGGTATGATATTTTAAAAGTGTTTTTATAAGAAGTCTCATACATTTATCTCATCCACAAAACAGTAACAGCAGTAATATTTTGAAATGGTATTCAAATTTAATAGTTTTTTTAATACATTTTAAAATCATCATATTACCTTTCAGAAGTCATTAGAATATGCTAATCTGGTGTAAAAAAAAAATTCACAGTTTTAGTCTTATCGGGTTGTATATTTTACAGTCGGTTACTGTATAAATTTTACAGTAAAAAGTGACTAACTTTGGCGTATTCACAAAAGCAGCTAGGATTATTACAGTCCCCCCTCTTCCCTTCACAGTCAGTCTGTTTCACTTGTACTCTGTTGTTCCAAGTCTTCAGGCACCTACCAGGAAACGAAAAACACGACATGTGATCAAGCCACTTACAATAAACCACTTAAATCCAACGGCAAAAAAAAACGGGAAACGAAACCGGGGAACAACTGTAACTTAATAACTAAAAGTTCGATTTATAATGAACAACTTTCAGTTTCAAAACTCCTAACTTCCTTCTCCAGTGGGAAAAAGAGGCAGCTACAAAAAAGCGAGCTACAAAAACAAGCCAGTGCTTCCGCAAAATTAGGCAGACGTAACGTAACGTAAATACATGACCACGAGGGGTGGGAACCGGAAAGAGTCACATTTCACTAACTTTACAGGAGAGCCGAAACAAACATTCTATCATAGATTGACTTTGCGTGTTCTCACCTGTCTGTGGGCCGCGCACTTTAGCGTGAAGGAGTCCTGAAGGTACTGGTAACCGAACCCCATGATTCGGCCGACCGCCTGGCTGCACAGTCCAGCCACTTTAGCGGTGAAGTCCAGGGTGAAGGCCAGCCTGACCAGCTCGGCAGAGGCGTCTGTGGTCTGAGGAAGAGGACTGGGGATCTGGGCTATGTAGCGGTCGGCGAGCTGCTGGAAGGAGATGTAAGACAGCTTCTGGAGGAAGTCTTGGACACTCTTGTTCACGTTTATCTAAAAAGAAATTTACACAGAAATGGTACGAGGGGCATTTATTGCTGTTTTATTGATTTGGGTCTTCATATGTTAAAAATAGGCTCTGTTGAACCTACAATAGAAATTAAATATGAGTTAAACGCTTACTCTTTGATCGATAGCATCTCCGTGTTGCTTCAGCAGGCTGATAATCCGCTCTGTAGTGTCATCACCTGAGGAGACACCTGCGTTTTTGCAAGCATTTTTTGCAACATGAAGCTTCAATAAATTAAAATTAAATAAATAATTAGTGGTGCTCGTGAATGTTTCCCGCTGGTGGGATTTTACAGAGAGGCTCACCTGAAGAGCTGCAGTCTCCTAGAGAAGCAACAGAGGGCAGCGGAGCATCTTCTGGTGAACTGCACTGAATCTCCTTCACAATCAACTCCAGTTCTTCTGACACCTTCTCAAAGTACGTATTATCGGAGTCCACGCTCACTACAAACAGAGGAAAGGTTCACACACGTAGCTGTTTGGACCAGCGATACATTAGCACTTTAGTGTACAGGCCTGGTGGACGGGAGAGAGCTTAAAGGAACGGTTCACTCAAAAATGAACATTCTGTCATCAATTGCTCAGCCTCGAGGAGTTACAAACCTTTATGAATTTCTTTGTTCTGCTGAACACAGAGGAAGACATTTTGAAGGAAGTTCGTAAACAGGCTCTTCTGGCTTCCACAGTATTTTTTTTTTCCTACCATGGAAATCAGTGGTGACCCAAAACAGCCCTGTTGACGACCGTCAAGGTGCACGGAAGTACGAAAGACATCGTCTGAATACTCCATCTGTCATCAGTGCTTCAACTGTAGCATTATGAAGCGTCGAAAAGACTTTTCAGACGACGTCTTTCATAGTTTTCTGGACCTGGACAGTGTTCATTACTTGGCAGTCAATGGGACAGTTGCAAACCTCCCGGTTTTCATTTCATTCTTAAATATCTTCAGTAAGCGACTGATGACAACATGTTCATGTTGGGGTAGAGTAAACCTTAACAAATGTCGGTGTAAAGGACTGTTCGCACCTACACTGAAGTCACAGAAACGCCTGTTTTCTCATGTTGCTGAGAAAATGCTGAGACGGATGTGTAAAAATAACGTATAGCACGAGCAGAATGAAAATGCTAATGGAAATACCCCCGTTCATAAGGCGCAACACTTTCATTTCTCACACCCACTTGTCACAAAAAAGAATATAAATATTTTTTTTACTCTCTGCCATTCCAAACTGATGAGACTTTGGTTGTGTTTCTTCAAAAAATGGACTCCTTCATTACATATTTCTGGACTTTTAATGGAGAAACCTCTCAGGTTTCATTAAAAGTATCTTTGGGGCTTTTAGGATTTGGGTTTTGAAGATTAACCAAAGTCCTGTGGGTTTAGAACAGCATGAAGATGAGCAAATAATGACAGAATTTTCATTTTTAGGCGAACTACCCCTTTAAAAGTGAAGTCTCGCTCTTCTACACATCTTCATATGATATGAATTCACAGGTGTGAGTTAAGTTAAGCCAGAACAGTGGCCTATTCACACCAAAAATGATAACTCCAAAGATAACTAATGTATAACGACAATTACATTAGTATTCACACCAACACTCAATAACGTCCGGTTTATTATAAGCTTGCGTTGTCTTTTTGTTGTCTGCAAGCTAGTTTCTGATTGGCTGTCAATGCTTCTATCATTCATTAGTTTAAAAAAATGGTCTAAAGTGATTCTAATTAGATTTTTGCCCTGTGTCATTACCATTATTTTTGTAATATGAAAATTATTTACCCATTAAAACTTGATGCGAACAGGCCTTAAATGGCTAATTCTTCTTTCCGACTGTAATTAAGTGGCCAAATTATGATTTTGACAGTTCACTTGATTCAGTTCAGTTGATCTGGCCCGTCAATTTCAAGACTTACCATCTGAGAGCCCCTCCGCACCTCCAAGAACAAGAGAGGAGTCCTTTGCTAACGTCTCTCTTTTCTCGTCGTTCTGCCTGCTGCAGAAGATCCTTCTCAGAGAGTGATTCTTCCTCAGGGTCCCACCGTGTCCAGGTGAGCCTTTGTGAGGCGAGCGAAGCCCCCGTTGTAGTCTACACTGTCCAGAGTCGGTTTCTGTAACTCGTTCAACTTTCTCTTTGGGCTCGGTCTTCTTCTTAGAGAAGAGCTGGAGAAAGCCTCTGAAGAATGATTTGGTTCTGCTCGGTGCTTTGAGGCTCTTACTCCTCACAAGAAGTAAGGGTCTGCTGCATTCGGGGCACTCGACGGTCTTCAGGAGCCCCTCTTTTCTCAGACGGTGGGTGGAGGTGTCACTGGATGCCCGTTTGGACTGCCTTCCCGGTTTAAACCTGTTGAGCTTATTTAGCTGATGTTTCTTGCATCCTTCATTCAGGCTAAGGCTGCGCTTGACGTACACCTCTAACAGACATTTAGCACACTTTTGGTCCGAAAACAGCAGTTGAGAGCTACGGGAAGAAAGCCTGGACATCTTTTACCTCACAGTATCTATAAAATAAAACAATACGAGTAATGCTGAACCTTTTATAGTTTCCCAAAGACTCCCTAAACTACATCTTTCACATATTTGCAAAATATTACATCTCCACTGACACGGAACAAAACATAGCAAAGATAAATGTTGAACACATTAGTTGATGTTTCCAAAGAAACACTCTATACGTTATGACTTATAACTAAAATGACAGTTTAAATAAAATAAGCATTTATTTATTAGTTGATTATTTTAGCACATATCCACCAAAGAGATGGGTATAGACAGTAAATAAAAAAAACGGTATTTTTTGACTTCATAAAGTGTACAGAATAATGTTTAGCGATAAAATGAGATAGTTTTGTGTTCTGAGGAGATCTGAACCTAGCAGTTAATGTAAAAGTAGAAAGGCTATGCTTATCAGTTGCACTTTATTTTACTTACATATAAAGTACTACATGGGGTGGAGCAGAGGTTTAGAGTTAGTACCTAGTTATTGTAATTACTATAATAAGTACTTAGTATGTACATCTGTAAAATAAAGAGCTAGGTTACCCACTTATCTGTTAAAGCGGAAGTTGGGTACAGGTCACGACTGTGTCCAAACCTAGCTGACTAACGCTACTTCAGTGCATAGGTACTTTAGACGTCGTAATCCACAGTTATGGTTTTTATTTTTCAAATGCTTGTCTAAGTAGGCAGCAAGTACGTTTTGAGACAGAGCCCTCACCTTCTGAATCTCCCAATATTTGTACATATAATAATACATTACACTCGGAGACGCGCTCATTTCGTGTCCTGTTTATTAAACGTGTCGCTACAGTATTAGTTTAGTATAGTGTAATTATACCTCACCTTCAGAGTATGAGTGGCGTTATTCCAAGTCAAACTTCACATTGTAAAAGCAGAAGAAGTAACGGGAAAAAAACTTCCTTGCGGCTCACAACGGTGACATGATCACGTGACTTTATGGCCCACCCACTTCATGAATATTTATTAGCATCATGAATAATTAGTACGAGATCGCACCGGGGTTTTGTTTTCGTTTTTGCTCATGATTACGCCCCCTTTGAGAAAGAAGATTTTCATCGATTTCTCAGCAAATAAGGATTTGGTCACCAAACATCTTTAGAAAAAGAAAAAAAAATTAGATTAGATTCAACTTTATTGTCATTACACATGTACAAGTACAAGGTAACGAAATGCATTTTAGGTCTAACCAGGAGTGCAATAAGCAGCAAGTGCAGGATATAAATTACAAGTGCACATACAGGTAATATGTACAGGAGATAAATATGTATAAATTAAATTACAGGTGAATGTGTTAAGAGCATAATATACAGGTTGCTAATGGGGTGGGGATGGGGGTGGGTGGGGTGGAAATCAGTGGGGGGCAGAATTCAGTAGTGAGACAGCTCTGGTAAAAAAGCTGTTCCTCAGTCTACTTGCTCTAGTCCGGGGGAATCTGAATCGCCTGCCGGATGGCAGGATGGCTGAGGACAGCTGGTTCTTCTTAAGCTTCCTCAGGAAGAAAAGATGCTGGTGAGCCTTCTTGACCAGGCTGGAGGTGTTGGTGGTCCAGGACAGGTCTTCAGAGATGTGGGTTCCCAGGAACTTGATGCATGAGACTGGCTCCACAGCAATCCCACTGATGTGGATGGGATCATGTGTGCCTCTTCTCACCTTCCTGAAGTCCACAATGAGCTCCTTGGTTTTGGTGGTGTTAAGGAGCAGGCTATTGTCTTTGCGCCACGTGGCCAGATGCTGGACCTCCTCCCTGTAGGCAGTCTCATCGTTGTTGCTGATGAGACCGATCACCGTAGTATCGTCTGCAAGCTTGATGATGGAGTTAGATCCAAACACAGGCCTGCAGTCGTGGGTGAAGAGGGAGTAGAGGAAGGGGCTCAGCACACATGATCTTGGTGACCGTTTCATTATTGTCTCTCTCAAAGCGAGCATAAAAGTCAGGAAGAAGACATTAGGTGCTGTGGGGGTGGAGTGGTTGGGTTTGTAGTCACTGATGGCCTGGATGCCCTGCCACATGCATCGAAGATCAGAGTTGGAAAAGTGCTCCTCTAACTTCAGCTTGTAGCAGTACTTGGCCTTTTTGATGCCCCTCTTCAGATTTGCCCTGGAAGTGCTGTAGGCCCGTGCGTCACCTGATCTGAAGGCAGTGTTGCGTGCTTTCAGCAGAAGGCGCACCTCCTTGTTCATCCATGGCTTCCGATTTGGGTATGTGGTGATCTGTTTCTGGGTAGTAACACTGTCTACGGTGGTGTTGATGTCACCCAATTTCCCAATTTTTACTAACGGCACAGATCTTCTAGACATGGGAGGAACAAGCTGAAGACATACAGCTGCAGCTATCTTCTTCCATTCCTGAAGAATGAAGTCTTTCAGATTCTGAATGAACATTCAACTTCACAAGGGTTTTTTTGGGTTGAGATCTGGAGACATGTTCTTCCAGTGACCTTAGATGTGTCTCGGGTCATTATCGTGTTGAAACAGAGACCTGCGGCCCAGGGCATGGAGTGATGGTAGCATCCTCTCTTTTAGTATTTCACGGTACATCTGTGAATTCACGATGCCATCTACGAATACAAATCCCCAACACCTGCAGAAGAGCGCTGCCACTGCCACGCTGCTGTAGAAACCACGCATTTTCATTGAACTGAGCCCATCACAGCCAAAACATCCACCTTTGCCTCCTCTCTCCAGAGTATGGAGGCTCAATAAGCTACGTTTTTGTCAACAAGAAAAATATATATATTTTTTAAAATAGGTTTGGCCTTGTTAATAATTTTTTTTTTACTTTAAAAAACAGCACAATATCACGTGCCACACGATGCAATTGCAGATTCTCCACATGATGGCGCTGTTCTTTCAGATTTAATATTAGGAGAACATATTCTCATGGTTTTTTTCACCTGTTACCTGGACATAAATGCATCTTCGTGTTTTTTTCTTTGAGCACCGAACGTAAATCTAAATATTTCATTTCATTCATTTATACATTTTATCCTCTCAATAAAAATAAAGTCTTTCCATACGTTTTCATCTAAAGCTTCTCTAAATATCTGTTCATTTCATTCCCTTTTTTTTTTTTTCGCTCAGCTCCTTCATCACAGGCTCCAGAAGTGTCCTTGAGCTCGACATCCCGAAATCCTCTTTAAAGCTAGTTGTTAATAATCAGTGCGATATTTACGGCGATCTGGTCTATTCCTCACAGCAGGCTCGGTTAGTTCCTGACCATCCTTTAAATTGACAAACCGTCGGACACCTTGTTTACTTATTCCGTTCCATTCCGATAACATCGAAACACTTGACAACTTGATGACTGCTGAGGCCTATCACGGCAGAATTCAATCTGGCTGGCGAAACATAACCTGTGCTTACAAAGACCGCGGCAGAGCAGATATTCAACTTAAATTCCCCTCAGAGACCATACGCGAGTCAAAATAGGGCTTATCGCGAGATCCTGTGTCTTTTTGGCATCTTTCGAGCAGATATAGGTCAGGAAACACCATGTTACCTCTAAGTCACCCAAGTGAATAATTCACACGAGTTTAACTCAACTCCAGCGGTTTAATTATTCACGAGTAGGTTAACACTAATGTTAGATTTGCTTGATGTTGGTCAGCCAGGGAGCTAAAGGGGACATCCTGCCTTCTGTATTTAAATCGATAAACAATAACGTGGAGAAATCATCATGAGATGTGTAGTGTTTCCTTAAACGGATCGTTCAGGGCACTAAAAAAAAGTGTGAGCCGAATGTAATGTCTTTGAACACTTGGAGGGAAAAGTTTGCATCTTCATCAGATTTGGACAAATCCTCTGCAGTGAATGGGTGCCGTCAGAATGAGAGTCCTAACAGCTGATAAAAACATCACAATAATCCACAAGAAATACGCACCACTTCAGTCCAGCTTTAAACTAAAATCACATATAGCTAAAATCGGAGTAAAGAAGTTCATCTGCTGTCATCAACTGTTTTAGTGCTTGATATCTCCCCTAAATCACACGAGACACTTTTGTTTTTCTTGGAGGGAGGGTTATTGTGGATTATAGACTTGTATTTTAGCTGGAAGAAATATTTTGAATCTTCATCATGATGCACTTGTTTCTTACAAACGCTTCACAGTCGTGTGGATTACTATTTGGACTCTCATTCTGACGGCACCCATTCACTGTAAGTAAGGCAATAGAAATAATTACGAAATTGCACATAAAGTTGTACTTCGGTGGATCAAAACGCACTATATGCATTTTACTATAATGATATAATACATTTATTTGTAAAAAAAAACACTGTGAAATAAATATTCGTAAAAAATTTGACTAACTTTTCATTTTTTAGATAAAATAAACAGTTTGCAACCATTTAGCCTACCCATCGTTTTATGAATACTAAGAACCGGCGTTATGATTTAGTATTTCTCTTACTAATCGCTCACAGTGATGTCTGCTTAGGTTTTAGACACAGTCTAAAGTTCTCGAGCTGGGCGTCTTTTGACCTTTACAATGATGAATGGCACATCTGGGGGCTGCTTGACAGCACACACACACACACACACACACACACACACACACACACACACACACACACACACACACACACACACACACACACACACACACACACACACTCACACAGAGAGATGTACAGTTAGAGGAGCAAAACACATGGGGTGGTTGTCATGTGAAGAAAGAGTGACAAAGTGGAGAGCTATAAAATGTTAAGCAGCCCTGACTCGTGACCGTCTCTGTCCTCGGATGGGCTCCGATGGTTAAGAATACATGAGAACAGGTAAGCAGAGGTGAAGAATGAAAAAGTGTTTCCCATGTTCACACGCTCATGTGACGCTCTGCTTGCAACGGCATACTCGCTATTTCTGTAGCGCGCATAGAGCAAGGAACTGCTTTTCGCTCAGAAATTGTTAGCGATTTTACAAATGATGAAGCATTACATTGATTTAAATGAGGAATCTTGAAGTAGAAGGACTGAAATAGCAATTTGTTTACATTTGAAAAACATGCTCCAAAAATAACGGTTTTACTGATGGGTTTTTGCCGTGTACCGTACACTCTTCAGATTCTCTGGAAATGTGAGGCATACAGTGGAGTACACTTCACAGGTGTTTCAAAATAAATAAGATCAAATATTTAGGATAATATAATTTTTCTTGGCCGTTTTAAAATGCACAGTATTAATGGGGTCACTGGGTTTTTTAAAGATCATATAAATATCACAATATAGGAAACCACAAGTGTTGGAATTGATTAAGAAAAAAATAATAAAAATTAAATGTATATATTTTAGACAAAACCTCATCCATGTTGTCATAAAATGTACATGAGAATGCATTTTTTTAGTGTTACACATTATATTATTATACACACACACACACACACACACACACACACAAATATGTTTTTAATTAATTAAATTTAATTAATTAAAAACATATTTAATACTTTTTATAGAAACATAAAAAAAAACGTTTGGTTCCATCAATAATAAATAAATATAATAAATACAATGAAAAATAAATAAATAAATATATGAATAAATGAACAATGAAATAAGTAATAATGAAAAAAACACAAAATATTAAAAAACTAAAACTACTAAAAATGACAAAAACAAAAACAAAACAAAACTTCAATAAAAATGAAAAAGGCAAAACATACAAATAAAAGCTGATTCTAAATACTGACACCATAATCGTAGTTCAAGCAATGATAATAAAATAAAAATGGACCGACATTACATTTGAAATGTACAAAATATACAGTAAAATACTTTAATATATGCTATGAATTTTTAACTACTATTTTTAACTAATTATTAAACTACAGTTTAATAGTATTCACACACACACATAATATAACAATATCAGCATCATACAGCCATAAAACCATATTACAGACATAATAGTTAAAAATAACAAATAAATAGCCTTCTTCACATCACTTTTCCATCATCATCATCAGTTTGATTCATTTGACGTGGGACTGCAAGTCAGGCGTCTTTAAAGATTCATGCGGAGAGACTAAGTTTAGCAGAAAGAAACAAGAAAGAATTTCAGCTGGGTCTCCTGTCCGCTCGATCACAATCTCCGAGTATCACGTTGCGTCCAGCGACCAGTCAACAAGTCAAAGTCCACGAGTCTACAGTGATGGCCAGAATCTAGCTGTTCTTTACAGACAGCAATCGCGAGACAATCTCACATGCCCAGTCCGTCTCAGCTTCACTGGAAAACCCCCTCGAAGCCTAGACCAGTCTAAAGTGTTGTTTTAGAGCCCATATCACAGATTTTAGAAAATGCAGCGAGTGTATAAACGTATTGGCTGTGCTCCCCTCATTCACTATTCATACATCGGTCACTCATCCAGTTCACTTGACGGAGCGAATGAAAAACGAGTGCCTGACAACACAGGAACAACGGGTCACGACCTGATTTAGTGCCATTCATTTAATCATTAAGGTAATTTAGTGTATTTAATCCTTTATATTATTACACATCGTCTGGCTCTCTTATATATATATATATATATATATATATATATATATATATATATATATATATATATATATATATATATATATATGTTAGCCTAAAACGTATTACTTCTAGGTTATGATTTATTCCAAGTTTATTTAGTTTTATTTAATTTAGCACTTTAACCAAAACTGAGAAATGCAGCCTTGGTAACTTGTCTGTCTCTCTCTTAACAATTAGTTTTGCACAAATTTGCTAACAGTTTATCAAAAATGTCAAATAGTTGTGCCGGTTGTTTAAATACTGATATTTCCGTGGCCCTAATACCAGGTCAAGTTCTGTTCGGTAGTCTTTAGTGAATTTAAGTCACTGTGCTGAAGGCCATCGGATAAAACCTCAAGAGAACAGAATTAGTTCTAATGCGAACGAAAAACGCTGGAAATAATACCCTTTAGATACGAAAGCAAGTTCTTCTATGAATAAGGCTGGGATTACAAACAATGCATTTTTAGAAAATCCTTTCCATTATCATTCATAATGAGGAGATTATTTTACGGATGAACCTGGCCTTAATGTATGATTCCAGCTGGCCCAAAATGAGCGTATGGATTCTGCCAGACGAGTTATTATTATTATTATTATTTTATTTTATTTATTTTTTTTTTAATCAAGTGCAATTCATAAAACGAGAAGTAAAAGTACTACAATAATGAGTAATATAAAACCATTTCTGAATGTCACAAAGTTCACCTTGTATTATATTATATATTTATCTTTTACTGTGAACTCGTTCATGCCTATTTTCCGCGACGAATTCACGTCGCTGTTCGAAGGCTGGTTTAGTGCCAGCTCAGATGTTTGGGAGGATTTTTTCCTGACTCGTTAATCTTTCATGGGTTCACTCCATCTTTAACGAGTCTCTTTGATGGAAAGTTCCGTGTATCGGCACAGAGATGGTTTCGTTTCTTGCAGAGGAAGGTCTCGGTTATTTTTGGCTCTGTGTATCCGGTTAGAGGAGGTCAAAACCGGCGGTCTTCGGATGCGCTTCGCAACAGCATTGGCCGTTTGCGTTGAAACGCACGATATATACAATTATCTGAGGTCAAAAGGGTTTTCTGACTGATCGGCTTTTGTGAGAAAGAATGGCTCACTAGAATTATCTGTTTAGGATGATTTTAAACCAGTGACGGTGACCCTTAGCACGTATGCTTCATGTAGGCCTATCAAAACATGTCCAAAAATACTTTATATACTATATATATATATATATATATATATATATATATATATATATATATATATATAAAATCAATCACTAGCGCTGCAATTAAAGCTGAATGACTATAATAACGCATTATTAACTATATTGAATATAAGGCACAGCTAAAATTATGCTAGCATTTAATTTTTTAGCTTTCACTTAATAACCTTACATTTCCTTGCAAGTGTTTAATTAAAAAATGATGCTTTCGGTGGGGTTTCACTGATCAGCTTCCACAAACGGCATCCATTTTAACTTCATTTTCATCCCAGTCGGAACTAATTGATATTTTTAAGTTGCACTAACATTCAGGCGTTTTGTACAAAATGTAACGCATTAATATGTAGCGTGCAAAGCAGTAAAATACTTTGATCAGAAATTCATTATACGGTTATACGTGATATATTTTTGAAGAGCTAAAATGAAATGGCTTACAAATCACCAGCAACAAATTTATTCCCCTTTAATCAAAAGAATCTTCCGTTTTGCCAAGGCCTGGATTACAACACCAAATCTCCCAACTAAATTAAACACGTTCGTTCCGGAATAAGCGGTAAGCTCAGGCAGAAAGTCTTTCCCTGCTGAGGAAAAAGCATTTGAGGCGCAGACGTGTCGAGAGCAAGCTGTCGGCGGGACAGATCTACTGCAGTGTGTGTCCATCTCCTCGAATCTTTACAAACCTGTCAACACACGCAACATCCGTTTATGTGCATAATGAGTTATTTCTGGTGTAAGAAAAAGTAAGTGTCCGGTGATTTACGTCGGGCCACACGACGGGCAGCTATGTCTATAACCTGGTGACGCCGAGCAGTTAAAATGCTCTACATCTAAAATATTTTTACGTTTAGGCATGTGTTGACATCTGTTTGTCGCGGGTATGTGTGGCGCGCGCGTACACGCGTGAATGAAGACGTGGCACACTAAATAGGTTGCGTGCCTGTTGTCTAGAGGTTATGGTCGCACGTGTGTACATCCATCAGTTCAACCGGAAAAAAAGGAATATATTTCAAACACATTTCTCATGCTAAGTATAGTCCAAATCTATTACCATAGACTTAAAGTATCTCTACGGGTCATAAAAGGTTGATATTTTGGTTTCGGGAGTCCCCTACAACAGGTTGACATGTATGCAAGGTCATTAAACACTTTCAGTGTCTTATAATATTCATTTATTTTTATCTCACTTGCTTGACGACTCCAGAACAATTCACTTAATCAACTCTTCCTTGGAGTGACTCTAATCTTTGGTGATTGGTCGATTGGTCTCATTTTAATCTCATCATGTCTGAAACGAAGCAGTGTTTGAGAACTCGGTGCTGTTTTGTGTACGGCGTTACCGTGGAAACAGGTATTTGAACTCTACAAAAGCAGCACCTAGTGGTGAAAAATGAATTTACGTTTTGATTCAGACCAACAAGAAAAGACCAACAAGTGGGCACCAACATACTAATGTTTCATGTTGACGTCAAACAGCTAGAGACTCGTTTTAAAAACGACTCGTTTCAATGATTCAGAGTCGACTCTTTCTGTTGAGAGATTTAAAACTTTGCAGGATGTTTTCAGTCATCTAGAGTTGTGTTACAGGCTGCATAAAAGATCATTTTCAAAAATCCATGATAAGGGCAACTTTAACAATGTAAAAATTAAATATTAGGCCTATTATATATTACACTTCATTTGGAGTATCAGTTGTGCACATTTATTAATGTTAAAGGTGCTGTATGTAGGATTGACCCCGACTGGTTGAACTAGGTATTATAGGTGATTTTTTTTCACCCGGCCCCTCCTACTCAGACTTGTCACACACACAGGTTGCCAGATTTCACTGTTTATGGGATTGTTTGATCTCTGAATAACATCAGTCTGTAAATGCAAGATTTGTACCTGAAAGCTGCAATTGCTCCACAGTCAAATATAGTTCACTTCATCTGATTAAAGTTCTTTACGTATACCAATAGCAGGGTATTTTTAGTACATAAGTACATAAATGTAATTGTAGCATACTTAGCATGAAATAATTGTATTTAAAATAGATTTCAGTATATTTACTTGTCAGCAGGGCAGAGTTCTGTTAGCAATGAAAGATTTCTTTTTTGTTCACCACTTAAGGCTGCCTTATCAAAAACACGCAGTAATAATAGCAAAATTGTGAAATATTCTGTGAAATACATGCTGCTGAAGAAACATTTTAGCATGTCATATGAGATAAATGAATCACGTCTGACTGGGAAAATGACAAAGACATCATTAAGCTCTTTTGTGATGTTGCATCCACACCACCAGGTGTCAGTACACACATAAAACTAAATCAAAAATTTAAATGAAAATACATAAATAAATGTGCATTTAAATAACATGTTCTACAATCGGCCATTAGCAGGGTTCAAAATAAACAACACTTGCTAATGGTAGGAGAAGGTGATTAAATACAGGTGTGTAAAGCTGTATTTTGCATTTTAAAGCGGCATACCGTTGTCAAATTATTTCACTGCTTTTTACCAGCACGGATATTTGATTTCACCTTTAAGCAATGCATTATATTGCAGTTCTGAAAACATTAGCCTGATCAGTCTGTTTTTTTATACGTATTTTGTTCTCTAGAGTATTAAATTCGGACCCTGGCAACCACTATATAGTGCAAATGGGGTCACTCAGTTTGCTCTGTTTACTGTACATAAATATTGCATTGGTTTTGTGTGTGCCAATGGAGGAGGCTAGGTGTCATGTCATCCTGCTAAACGAAAAACAAGAACTAACTCCTCACAAACGCAATCACGCACCATTCCTAAGACCTTGTAGCAGTCAGTTTGTTACGTAATAGATATGATTATCGCAATTATGCTTATGCAGAGCTGCTTTCGGGTTCACGAATAACAGCAGAAAGCACCGACAGCCTCTCTCGTCTCCTGCTCACAGCTCTGTTTCTTCCACTGAAGTACCTTGTCACATTTCATGCCTTCATGCTCCAGTCTTTACGTCGATCGGTGGCCATTGTTTCTCTTACCTCTTAGCGCTGGAGCTAGAGTTACCTGTGATCACTCCTGGGCCTTGTGTCAGATCGCTACAGGAGACCAAGCTATTATGACTTAAAACAAGTCACACAGTCCATCTTTGTGCAGTTTGTGCTCTTGAAGAGAGTTAGCAACAGTCCTCATTTTAGCATTTTAGCAAATTGCTTAGCTTTCAGGCTATGCTAATAGTTCCTAAGAGTGGACAAAAATAAACTTACTACACATTAAGCTGCCTGATTCTGACTAGCCTTAGCATTTAGCGAGTATGTGTGCAAATGCTATCAAATGTTTCAACGGGAAAATACTGCAAGAATAAGCACATTTTAGCAAGTATTTCACATACGCTTAAGTGTGAGCTGAATGTAACATTTTCAGAGACTTAATTGGATGTTATTTAAAATGAAATTAAAATGGCTATAATAGGTTAAATTTATATTAAATGCAATTAACTGAACTTGAGAGCATTTTTGAGTCACTTTAAGTAGAACTTGAGTGCATTTTTATATGTAATTTCACAATGCTGTCACGTACAGATAAACTTTACTTTTAAATGCACTAAGCATTTCTGGTAAAACTAAAATATATACTTAAACGTCATTTCTATTGCAACATCATGTACTATTGAGTAATGAAAGGTAGATATTTTATTTTTGGGAGTCCCCAACAACAGCATGACATGCACGAAACATTAAAAAACGCTTATTTTCTTAGAAGATGCATTTAATTCTATCTATTTCAGTACATAATTTTTCCAACTCCATCCAGTGCTTGTTAGTTTTCAATTAAAAATGTTTGTGAGCTTTTAACACTGCAAAAGCAGCACCTAGTGGCAAAGAATGAATTTGCATTTTCATGCAAACCAATGAGAAAAGACCAACAAGCGGGCAAGCAATATGCTAATGTTTCATGTTGACGTCAACGTGAAACGGCTTGGGACTTCGTTGGGGGCTCTTACACTAGACCTAAAATTAAGTATTTTACTTGTGTACTAAAATATTATGAGCTGAAAATGGGTGAAAAAAAAAGAGGGGTCCAGCAGAAGACGGATGCCCATATAGTGCCGTATTTGAGAGGGAAGACATCTGTAGTTGTGTACGAAACTACAGTGGATATTATCAGGTGCACTATAAAGGCTAGCCGCTCAAGAACTATACCCTGAGAGCATCTCACAGAATGAACGCTGCATGGACACACGTTTTATTAGTGGAGTAGCGTAGGGAACAGTGAATGAGGAAAAGGAAAGCATGGCTATGATCTGTCTCTGATGAACGAGAAAAAGAGAAGCCGCTCATGTTACAGTGAAAGTCAAGCCTGTTATTGCCGGTAATGAGGGCATCTTATATAACAGTGAATGAGGAAGAGGGGTTTTCGGAGAGGTGGGGGACCTCAAAGACCTGACCGCCAGATAACTTCTCGGCACACTTTCTGACAGAAGTATCAGCCGTCTAATGCAAGACACCGCTGTGATTAAATGCACGAATGCAGGTTTTTGGAAAAATGCTAAGTCACCATTTTAAAGCCATCTGTCAGTTTCTGAATCTATATTGTTCATTTAAAATGTTGCTTTATATGAACAGGAGTCACCCACAATCGACTTAGTTTTTTGGTAAATTGTAAATGTGTAATAATTTGTGATAATGCCATTACCTTTTAAATGAAATTGTTTTTACATTATTAATTTGAATAGGTTTCTGCAGTTCATCTGAGGACGGTCAGACGGTCAGATCGTTTTAAAAGTTGCTGTCCTGCCAAGTTATAAAAATAAAAAAATGTATATATATATATCAGTAAAGGGGTATGTCATGTCTAACATGAAAAAAATGGGATGACTTAAATGCAAGTCGGTAATAATAATTATTGCAAAGTTTTGAAGTGACCACACCGGTAGCCTGCGATTCATATCACTGGGATTTGCATTTCAGGTCAAACACTGCAACAATTACACAATGTACAATTTTAATACATACAGTACACAACTGGTACCACAGTAAATGGCTTTATGTTACTTATTTACAGTCATAAATTTACAACCAACTATGATCAGTTGTCAGGCTAAGCACATGATATTCAAGTTCCTGAAGATTCCTTATTAATATTTTCGAAGGCTTTGAATATATTCTCATTAGATTCTAACTGTAGAATAAAGGGTTAAACTGTACAAATCATTCTCTAGCACGACCACCAATATTCAGTTAGTCTGCGAAGAACCATTATTATAGAGGCAAAATGTGCAAATAAATGTCAGATAAACAATGACAGCTTTCTGCCTAATAATGCCTTCCTGCACCCAGCAAAAGAACAATAACACACCTTTTTCATACTAAAATGACATCACTTTGGGTAAGTATAAAATAGCAGCAGTTATAACATCAAAAACACAATGAAAATATGTGTTTATACGTCTTGGGAAACGGCTCACCAAGATTCACAAGATTTCGCAAAACAACTTATATAATACAGTGAGACCTTGGCTCATAGCTCCCTGATTCTCTTTCCAACAAAATGTTGTATATTCTCACTTATTAAGCAAAATGTGTCAATGTCTTTACGTTTAGTGTGTTTTTCTCAAAGCTTATTAGTCATTTCCATAAACTTTTCTTTAGGTAACTGTTCAATCTGAGAAAGTGATCTTTTTTGTCTTGTCTTGATAGGTCTTTGAATACATGATTCCTCCGAATCAAGAAACGTTCATTAATAATACATGGAAATCAATTCCACTTAGTATAAAACCCGTATGACAGCGTGCCTGCAACAACAGGTTCAGCCCATTTGAGACGAAGGCACTGTTATGCTCAAAGAAATGAATATGGACTGTAAGTGGAAAACTCTGGATGCATTTCTCCTCTTCATTGGCTGAGCTTTCTCTAAAGTGCCACAACAAACCCTAATGATTATTGCTTCAAATGCAAAATGAAACAATTACGAAATTACACAACTTAGAAACCACATACTTGTGGCGTTACACGATGTTACAGATAAATGTTAAAGGTGCCATTTTACAGGCTACTCAAAATGGTAGCATGCTTGTGGAAGTCACCCAAACACAGTTGACGACAGAGCAGTTGTCATTTAATTTTCAGAGTGATTCTGTAATTTTTAATTATAAGAGTGGACCTGATGTGATAGGTTTATGGGATTATGAGATGGTTTAGGTTGATTTATTATTTAATAAAAGGATTATGCAACGCAGATGAAAATCTAACGTGACATTTAAATTCTGCTACTTATGTTTTCAGAGAAACTGCTCTCACATTCGTATCATTCACGTTAGGTAACGTTTATAATCATCTGCTCCCAAGAACTGAAAACACTGAAGTACTATAACATTATTGGCTGGATCTCAGAAAACCTGTGGAAAGCTCGTCAAGGTCATATTTCACAGATTCCCAAAATAGCAAAAACTAGTCATTTTATAGCCAATTTTAGCACCGTGGCTAATTATTTGTGAGATTATTTGCATTATTTTTCCTTCACATTTGCATTAATGTAATGCAGAAAAAACTTCTTATTGCTAAAAAAATTATGACATAATTGGAAGTACTTGCTTTACAGCATTAAACTGATAAATATATAGGATACTCCTACAATAATCAGAATCTGATGAAAATTAAAGCCATTAAGAATGAGTTAAAAATAAAGGTAGAACATCCAGGTGCATTACTTTTATGGGAAATGGAATGAGGATGTGTTTATTTGCTCTGATAAAACTTACAGTGATAATAAAATAGACTATTTTCTTAATCCAAAATATAACTCACATAGCACATCACGGAGACATCTGCAAGATGTATTTTTATACTACTGGCCCATCTTCAATACGTCTATTTGAATGTAAATAAAACTGACATCATAAAGACGTTCATTAGATGTTCATACACAGCAGATGCTTTCCATATGAAGTCATCTTGCATTATGCTATCTGGGTGTCTTGATTTTGTGGTGAAATATGACCTGGACATGTTTAATGAGATTCACGCTCATGAAAATAAAATTCGATATGGGTTTAACACTTGGATTTGTCAGTCTGCCAGCTCCCATTTGCCTTGTTCAGAGAGGAACTACTTCCATGTTTTGTATTCCCTGACTTTAAAGCTTGATCAGTTGATTCAGCTATGGGCTGCTTTTCCTCCTGCTCTGTCTCTCTATGGTAAAAGTAGTTAAAATTGGAGACGATTACAGGCACAGGCAGGGCGATGGTCAACACCCAGCAATGGCACATAGAGTGCCCACAATCTTACCGCCTAAAGTAATAGGACACATGTCTCCATATCCCACAGTGGTCATGGTCACCACAGCCCACCAGAATCCATCAGGGATGCTAACAAACTGGGTGTTGGGATCATCCACCTCAGCAAAATAGATGGCGCTTGAGAAGAGGATGACGCCGATGAAGAGAAAGAAGATAAGCAGGCCAAGTTCCCTCATGCTGGCCTTGAGCGTCTGGCCCAGGATCTGCAGCCCTTTGGAGTGTCTGGAAAGCTTGAAGATCCTGAAGACTCGCACCAGTCTAATGATTCGTAGGATGGCCAGTGACATATTCTGCCCTGTGTTGGACTTATTGGTGGTGGTCACGACTTCAGTTATCAACGTGACAAAATAGGGGATGATGGAGACAATGTCAATCATGTTCATGATGTTGTTGAAAAACTCCCGCTTGCTGGGGCAAACCAGGAAACGTACGGAGAGCTCAAAGAAGAACCAGATGATGCAAGCCGTCTCTAATAAGAAGAAAGGGTCAGAGAAGGTGCTGCTGATGGTTTTGGGAGACGCACTCGGAGGAGCACCTGAGGGATACGTCTGGTTGAAGGAAACTCCAGCGGTTGGAAAAATTTCCATATCTTCTCTGAATTCTGGGAGAGTCTCCATGCAGAATATGATGATGGAGATGACGATGACGAAGATGGAAACCAGGGCGACCCCTCTGGCTGCGTTTGAGCTCTCGGGATACTCAAAGAGCAGCCAGAACTGCCTGTAAAACTCATTAGAGGGCAATGGGACCTCCACGTCTTTGATAAATCCTTCCTCTTCGCGAAACTGGTCCATGGCTTCCTGTCCCAACTCGTAGAAGATGATCTCATCCGCGAAGACGTCTAAAGGTACGTTCGCAGGCCGCCGGACCTTCCCGCCGGATTGGTAGTAGTACAAGATCCCGTCAAAGCTTGGACGATTGCGGTCAAAGAAATACTCGTTTCTCATGGGGTCGAAATAGCCCATTCTTTTCATGGGGTCGCCCAGAAGGGTGTCTGGGAACTGGTCGAGGGTCCTCAGGCGGGTTTCAAAGCGAAGCCCAGCGATGTTAATGATG
Source organism: Puntigrus tetrazona (assembly GCF_018831695.1). Taxonomy (NCBI): domain Eukaryota; kingdom Metazoa; phylum Chordata; class Actinopteri; order Cypriniformes; family Cyprinidae; genus Puntigrus; species Puntigrus tetrazona. The sequence continues at coordinate 3,654,096 of NC_056721.1, read as the reverse complement.
ACCTTTTGATCGCCGTCATCGAGAGGTCGCTTGTCAATAAACAAGTCCTCGTATTCTTTGGCCAGTTTACTGAAGATCGTCTCACTTTGCGTTCCTTCACTGTTCAGGAGTAATTTCCAGTTGGAAATCAGACTAGCGCAGCTGGCACGCCCTCTCCTGGTGTGAGGGGGCAGGACCGGTGATTGAGGTTTGTCTAAATTTTGTGGCATCCTCTCTTTATATGGTGACACTTTTGATGAATTGCAGTAGGTGCTGTCAGGCCCAAACTCTGGCATTTCTACTGTCAAAGCCGTCATCTCATTTGGATAGTCTGGGTCATTGAAATTGTCCACACCGTTAGTATTCTCCATCCCCTCAAAGTCAACTAGCGCCACCTCAATTCTTCCAGCCTGGACAGTCATGTGGCCCCGGATATCAGACCACCAATGAATTGAATCTACACCAGGACAATCCCACTGGTTTACAATTTTGAACTGATATCGGTCATTTGTTTTTTTAGGTGGAGGTCCACGCAATGAGGAAGAATCCAAGGTGCTTCAACCTGCAAAACAAAGAAGAAGAGTTAGAGCCTGCTTTTTGACTAATAAAGAAAACAACGTCTGAGAAGCGCATCGTTTCTTAGTTACTGGTCTGGTTGGAAGCAGCTGGCGAAGGTGACATATTTTGGGAGGTGTCAGCATCACAACACTTCCAAAAATGTCAGTCGTCTCTGGGTTATTTTTGCTTTTGCTGTGAATCGCATTTACATTGCAAATGTAGGAGTACTGGAATATTAAGTCTATAACAATAACAAGTATAAACATTTTTCTTTAAGACTCTTGTTTACAATGCTATAATATCAAATTGAATAGTCCCACTTTATATTAGGTGGCCTTACTTAAAAAATAGTACAATTTATTGTATTGCAAAACACATTTGCTGCTATTCAGGTAGAATATGGGTACAATATGGACAGGTTTGGTGATATGGGTAGGGTTAAGGATGGGTTAAGGTGTAAGGGATGGGTCAATGATTACATGCAGGTTTTTTTATATAAGTACAATGTAAAGACATGTATGTACACAATAAGTGCATTGCATCAAGTGATCAATTTAAGTGTAAGTACATAGTAGTTAAGGCAACGTAATATAAAGTGGCACCAATTGAATATTATATAATGCAGGTGAATCTAACAATATGTCATATTTTACCTACCTGTATTAATATTAAGTTAGTTGTTACATTTAAGTATGGGGTGAAATAAAGAAACTCGAATATGGTCATGCAGAAAAAGGCCAATTAAGTACTAAGAATAATAATTAATATTGTATAGTTAATAGTGAGAATAGTTCCCTAAACTCCTAAGCTAGTGTTATCAGCGGACTCAATTATCATGAAAGTATATACCTTAAAATGAAGCAAAGCAGGGAATAACATCCTATATCCTAAAACAGGCTTTATAGCAAATGATTTTTACACAGTTTAATTGCTTTCCGCTGTTCCCTCGCTGTCATGTTTCGAACATTTGAACAGACTTTTGGACGGGTTCCCTGTGATTCTTAACGTGACACAGACGTTTCCAGTATCTATGGTGACACACCTCTGACACGACAGTCAGCCGGACATCACCTCAGCTAAAGAGTAACCCCTGTCAAACACTTGACACCAGAGTCCTGGCCTGTGAGGCAGTGTGGGAGAATAAGAGAGCCGCTGAAAGAGAAGTCGAGAGATAGTAGCAGAGCGAAGGAAGCAGAGAGAGAAAGAGAAACTGCTGGCCCAGTAAAGGCCAAGACAGTGGGGAAAACAATCGCCCCTCATCTAATTCACTTACTATTCCACTGACCTGCATTGGGTTCAGAGGAAATGTTGCAGTGCCATCAGCCAAGCTGTACTACAAGTCATTAGCGATAGCACTTTGTTGAGCCAAAAAGTGTGTTTCTTTCCCTCTGGTTATAAGCCTGAAAATTCTAAATTTCAAATAAAATAACCGTATAATTAAAGGATAAAAATGATTAGTTGAGCCTACACTATAACTATAATTTAATTTGAACTGTTTTCAAATTATGAATGTCAATGACACTTCTGATTTTATATACCTTGTACTTGTATGTTTCTAAAGAAAGCTTTTTTTTTTTTTGCCTGGAGGGTAAACAGAAAGAAGGTTTAGTGTTCAATCTCAAGATCAGAATATCAGCTCAGAAACTCGGGATGGGCTCTTTAAATAACCACCTTTCAATCATATAGGTAAAAAAGGGTAACACTTTATTTTAAGGTATCCTTGTTACACATGTTACATGTACTTACTATAACAATACATTATGCATAATTACATGTAGGTAAGCCTAAACCAAACCCTAATCCTAGCAATATAGTGCGTACATGAAATAGTTAATTAATATTACACAGTACTCAAATGTATAATTACACTTTAAAATAAAGTGTAAAAAAATACAAATATTTAAATAACTATAACCACTTGCTAAAATAAAATATGCTAAAAAAAAAATTCTGTATTTCAGTTAATTTTTCAGCTACGTGTAGCCTGTCTGCATGTACAGGTATTAAGAGATTTCCTAACGTGTAATATTTCCAGGCTAAATCTCAAAAAGGAGCGTGGTTGAGAGGTTGAGAGGCACGGACAGATGTTTAATTAAAGATGCCAAAAATGAGTCATCCTGCTCAGCTGCCACTGACCAGAAAACAGAGAACATGTGCGTCAGAACGAGAGAGAGAGAGAGAGAGAGAGAGAGAGAGAGAGAGAGAGAGAGAGAGAGACAGAGAGAGAGAGAGAGAGAGAGAGAGAGAGAGAGAGAGAGAGAGAGAGAGAGAGAGAGAGACAGAGAGAGAGAGAGAGAGAGAGAGAGAGAGAGAGAGAGAGAGAGAGAGAGAGAGAGAGAGAGAGAGAGAGAGAGTGTTTTTTTTATACAACTTTTGAAAAAACAAAAGTGTGCATAGAATAAAGACAATAATAAACTCTTTTAAGATAAGTGATTGATGGATGCTGATCAGTGCTGATAAGCCGGGAAATTATATTAATAGGGATCTCACATGATCGGAGATTTTCAAGGTCCTCGAACACACTGCTGCTGGTAGAATAGAATAGAATAGAATAGAATAGAATAGAATAGAATAGAATAGAATATTTGACAGTCAGCTATTCCAGTATTTTAATGTCATGATTTATCTTTCTTCATGTATTCTTCACATCACATGAAGGCCATGTAAGTAAATCCAAATAAATAAAGCGCTTTTAAGTTTATTTGATCATTTTAGTATTTTCATACTCTTTAGTTTATCTATGCTCTCTATACATTATATATAAGCTATATGAGCGATTTTTATTATGTACACACACACACACCTTAAGCAATAAATACATGCATGCATGCATACACACATACACATATCTATAAAAGTTCTTCAGATTAAATCTCTAAGGCACCTTGCACACAGAAGGTGAGATTTTTAACCCGTTTCAGCTCTATCTGGAGTTTTATGTAGGTTCAAACCACAGACAAATAACCCGTTTGTTTCGCTCATGATCAGATTTTCAATTGAAGCTATTCAGGACACTAACTATCTTAACACGACTTATTGCGACTAGCTGACTAAATGTCAACTAAATCTCATTAGAGTATTAGCAGACTAACACTATTTTGACTTTCTAACAGTACGTCATTTTAACGAATACTCTAATAAGAGCTGACATGCTGTCGCAAATGAGAGATTACTTGTAGTTGCTGGTTACTTATAGTTAGCAGAATGCACAATGTTGACTAATAAAGTAAAATGTAACCGTAAAGAAAACTAAACGGCAGTCTGACAAATTAATAGTGAACAGGTTCATAACCTAACTCGAGCATTTATATCACTGGATGTCTGAACATATGTTACCTAATACTCATTTATTTAACTGAACACACACACACACACACACAGGCCTACCTCTCGTGTGAGAGGGGTCTCCCGACGGCTGTTGTTTCTGCCTGTTGCTTGTTCTACATTTGGGTTCAGAGTGGCTTAATCTATTAAAGTCAGTATTGGGTAACCTTATGCTGGTGAGAAACTAGAGCTGCTGCTACGCAAACAACTACGCACACACACACGCAAGCACACTCAGCATTTGTGTGCATTCGCATTCAGACACGCGGAAAAACCTCCAAAAAACAACGAACAAACAAAAGCGTAACACAAATGCAAGACACAGAGGACTTGGCCATCATGCAGCCGTAAATCCAAGTCTGATTTTGAAATGATCAAACTTTAATCGAGGTCCATATAAGCAGTGTTGTAACCAATCTCCCCTCAGCGGCTCACCTTCTCACCTTTAACGGGGAGAGACGTCTCATCGCTCTTGTAAAACAGCTGTTAGCTGTCATACGATAGATTTTATATTCATCACCGCATGGCGACACACCTAACCGGTGGCAGCCCGGGCGCATCTGATGAGAGTAGATCTACCAGGACCCAATATCTCTGACTGGGGCCTTACCTCATCTAGCGTCAATACACGCCAGAGCGATCGCTTACATACCACATCAATCCTGAGAGTGCTTATTTACAGATCACTGCACCTCAGCGGCCCCGAGATTCATCCTCCACACTTACAGAGATCAGCTCCATCATCAGCAGACAGCTGGAGGTCACGGAGATGACAGAGGAGTACTGACCGTTTCTCTGCGGATTTGAGCCATTGATCTTGAATCATTTACACTTATTATCTGTTGTTGTGAAAGTGCTGCAGATGTTATGTTTTATTGCTTTATCCATGTGTCTGTCTCTCATTGGTCTATCCATCTGTTTGTCTGTCTGTCTAGCTATCTGCCTGTCTGTCTCTATATCTACATGTCTGTCTTGTATCTATAACATCTATCTGTCTATCTATCTATCTATCTATCTATCTATCTATCTATCTATCTATCTATCTATCTATCTGCCTGTCTGTCTCTATAGCTACATGTCTGTCTGTCTGTCTATCTATTTTTCAGCCTCTATATCTACATACCTGTCTGTCTGCACCTCTATCTGTTTGTCTTTCTATCTGAAAGTCTGTATGTCTATCTATCTGTCTGTTTGTGTGTCTATCTATCTATATCTGCCTGTCTCTATATCTACATATCTGTCTTTCTATCTATCTATCTGAAAGTCTGTCTCTATCTGTCTAAATATCTATCTATATGTCTGTCTATGTTTGTATCTATATACGTATGCATCTATCTACCTGTCTGTCTATGTATCTATGTATGTACATACGCATCTATCTATCTATCTGTTTATGTATGTATGCATCTATCTACCTGTCTGTCTATCTGTCTATGTGTGTACATCTGTGTATGTATATACGTATCTATCTATCTATCTATCTCTCTGTCCGTCCGTCTGTCTAAGCATCGACCTATCTGTACCTCTAAAAACAGCCTTACATCCAGAATGCACTCTTTAAGGTGCCTAAGCATTCAAAGTACATACCGCAGTGTCTACATTGCATTCAGACATGTTCTTATTCAATTTCATGCACCTTTACTTTCATGAGAGAATACAGCGACGATAGCAATGCCTACACACGTCTGTAAAAACACAGTGCTGTAAATATCCATGTCTGGCCTGTTCTAGTTAAGAGAGATTAGTTATACTGACCTGCACTGCCGTAATGTGACATGATTAATGACTTGCGGGCTGCAGTCCAAACGCCGCATGCTCTCATCAATTTCTCTCTGTCTGGCCATTAAAGCAAACAGTGACTTCTGTTACACTTTTAAAACCAGCTCATTGAAAATGCAGTGTCTAAGACAGCCCTTCTCCATGTGCCAGGCTGTTAAACAGGTGCTTTTCGGTCCGATGAATTTAAAACCTCAAAGCTTAAGATTTTAACTGCGCATCACAAGCAGAATGTTTCCACTGCATTTCCTTAACCCATCTCTGTCACTCAGAATTCAATTAAAAGGAAAGCCAAAAGCCAGTTTAAAGGGTAAGCACGTAAAGAAAATCCCAAAGAATGCCATTTGTCCTTTGAACAGATCTGACCGTGTTATTAATAGATACAAGACTTAGGTGGGAAATTATCTAAGTCATTAAAATCATTCCATGAATAAGACAGCAACGGCACAGTAAGAAAAAAAAAACATACATTTTATAAAGAAATCTAAAATGCACAGTACGTTACCTGCATTAATACATGAATCTATATTTTGTATTTGTCTTTGTTTTAATTGAAAGATTATTGGAAAGCAGGTGGAGCAAACAAAATGTTCTTATTGGTCACAGAGCCGCAGCAGGTGATTTTGGGCTTGCGCAGGAATCGGGATGGTTTTATTAAGAGGATTAATGTGACTGAGGCAGATCAGTGATATAAGCTGAGGATCACTTCGCTCAGCTGAACATTAGCGCCACATGGCTGCAGGCTCAATTATAGTGGGCACGACTCCAAACCATCAATCCATCATCAGGATCCAGGGGCTTTTTCACAATAGATGACCAGTCCACCCCAGTAACATGTCTGCAGTGGATGTTACTAAAGATAGCGGCTGGATTGCGCTTGACTAGTAAGTGTCTGCTATGACCAAAAAGAAATTTACTGAAGGACAAGCCCACATTTGGATAGTATATGTCTGTGCTGTGCGAAATAATCCTAAAAGCACTATTTAACCCCTGTCAGTGGAAGTCCATCAGCAAATGTGACAAGTGTCAGCGCTAATGCTTAAAATGGGAGTGTAGTTCAACGATTCTCCAGTAATGTGTAAATCCGAACGGACTAATGACCTTAAACGGCTTCTCTATTGATTAATATTAATTAAAGCTAAAAAAGAAAAACAGTCAGACAGACAAACTAACGGACCAATTAACAGATAAATGTATAAAAACAAAAAGAAAACAAAAACTTTCAAATCACATAAGTCAATATTCACAACAGAACATAAAAAAGTGACTAAATGGGCCCAAGAATACTGACAGAAACCACTGTCGGTAAACACAATCTTCCACCATCTGCGGCTCTATCATGCAAACAGGAAGTCATACGTGAACATGGTCCAGAAGCGCCGTCGAGTCCTGAGCTTTTTCAGGGTCAGACAAGACCAATTGATGGGAATCACGGTCACCATGTCCTCCGGTCTGAAGAGGAGGAGATCTTTCAGCGTGTTGTCAGCGTTCAGTTCAAAAGCCAGCATCTCTGATGGTATGGGGGTGCATGAGGTATGGGCGGCTTGCATGTTTTGGAAGGCACTATGAATGCTGGACAATGCAAAACTGCAGCTGTTACAACAGCATGGCTTCTTAGTAGAAGAGTCCGCCGCTGATTTGGCCTGCTGCAGTCCAGATCTTTCACCAGCAGAAAACATTTGGTGCATCATTGAACAAACAATACATCAGACGGAAACCTATATCAGCCAATGGGACCAAATTCCAACAACAACACTCAAACAGATAGATAGATGAATGGATTTCTTTTTTTCCCATCAGAAAGTTCAGGGATATTTACTGATATTTCTCAGCGTGTTTCCCACGAGCTTCTCAAAGCATCCAGTGCTCGCGCCGCTGTTTTTAGTCACACACAGACAGAGGTTTATGTTTTCACTGTCCTCTGCGTCAGAGTCGGACTTGTGCGTCAGCACGAACACAGCCCAAAAATATTGGAATATTCAATTATATCCAGCCAAGCAGTCATATTTATTTATGTAATCAATTTTCTTTCTCTCCTCTAAAGTTTTCTTTATTCCGTCCATGGGAATCAGTTTCAACTGCTTGGCTGCTGAGAAAAAAATCTATTTTTATTTCCTGAAGAATGCAAATGAAATCTAAGCTACTCCTTAGAGACCGCTGAAGTCATTTTTTAAATATCTGGAACAGTTTGTTAATGCACAGTGTTAGCTTTTCAGTTGTTTTTAACTGAATTGCGGTTTTAATACTCAGTGACTTCGCCTGTATAAATATGGCTATGAGAGGAAAGGATGCTCCCTCTTCGTCGCTGGCATGCGGTGTGTTTGTGCTCTGGCCCGTGGTGCTCGGGGATTCTCTTTGGCAGCGTGTCTGAGATTTGCAGAGACGAGGAAGCCCTAAAAACCTCGAGATGTCAGAGCTCCAAATTACCAGCCTGTCCCTTTGGGTCACTCACGCTCAGAGTCTCATACTGAGATAAATCTACTGGCAGCCATATGGCTTTGTGAACTTGGCAAGTGTCCTGAAAAACTCAAACAGAGTCAGAAGACAGGTGGCATATGACAAAAAGTGACAACAAAGATTACATCGAATCTCGAAGTTCTACACAAAAATGATGTTGGCGGTGCACTTTTCACATCACGTTGAATTTAATGCAGACAGGATTTACAATAACTATGGCCTTGACGGCTGTAGTAAAAATACCATGGAAACAACGACAGAGTGGACGGCACACAAAACTGGACGTTTGCTGCAATAATAATAAGAAAAAAGCAAAAAATGTCAGCATTTTCTGTCATTTGGACAATGCATTCGTATGTGGAAATACCTACCCTGAGTAAATACAATCGATGGTCAAAGTGACTCGCCTTGGACCCCAAAGCAATTCCACTGGTTAATGTAGGTACTCTATTCAGTGCCTGAAATCACTTATGGTGTTTTGTCCTTAATCATGAAAATATGATGTCTCGCTCATTCACAGAAAATTACTTCTTTGAAAAATATGGTGGATTTGGCTTCCACCTAACAATTTTAAAACATTGTGGGAATATTGTTTTGCAATGTCCAGCTTTCACATTGTGATTCAAAAAGTGTTGGACTATATTTTCACCCAAAATTTAATTTTATGTGAATGTTTATTTTAATATTGCATAAACATTAGAATGCCCAGATTTTATTTCTCATAATACAATGCTAAAAAGTTACCTAAAACATTTCCTGGAATTTTCATTAGATACAAATAACATCACCTAACATACACTCTCAGAGATAAAGGTGCAAAAGCCATCACTCGTACCTTTTCAAAAGACCTTGCATTAAGCTAACACTGAGTTGTTGACTTTTATGACTTCTATTGCCCTCATTTTTAAATTGTTTTGTATAAAATTGTCTTCTAAATGACTAAATTTAAAAGCAAATGTCAAGTTATGAGAATGATCCGTAAACATTACTTTCTGGCTAAAAAGACCCAGGTATAAAAAAAAAAAAAAAAAATTGAACTACATAAATTGCTTACCTTTTTGCATTACATGTTTTTATGCAAATTTTGCAAAATGAGACCTTATATAATTAATCTGTTCAAATTTGAATGCATTTATAGAAAAAAAGAGTTAAAGAATTAAAAATTGATGTTTTTATGATTCATAAATTAGAAAATACGGTCAACATGCAGATAAAAAAACATTTTATTTTAGAAATAAAATGTATAAAATCAGGCAAATTACATACAAAATAGATCATATAATAACATATAATAATACTGTAAAGTTTGGTTTGTGCGAGTGC